>NC_142515.1:122437692-122591923 GCF_057876585.1 Rhinolophus sinicus
ATAATATAAAAACACGTATATTTATGTAACTACCACTAATGCCAAGATACATTACCTATACTCCTGTTACCTCCTCCCACTTCCCGATCACATTTATTCAGCTGTAACCTCTGTGTTGACTGCAAACTCTAAAGAGTAATTTTAGATATCTTGAACTATACTCAACGATTTCGAAAGCATGCACCCTCTTGTGTCACTTTCAATCAAGGTATTTCAGTGAGATTCATACATACTACTTAGTGCAGTCATGATGTGTTCATTACTATTTTCATATGTCACTCTTTCGTGTGACTATACTACAAATTATCCTTTTACCATGAATGAACATTTAGGTTGCTCTCATGTTGGGGTTATAATGAATAACGCAGCTATGAAAATTACATAGATGTCCATTTTTTAAATTGAGATATAATTCACATGGCATAAAAGTAAACATTTTCAAGTGTGAAATTCAGTGTTGTTTAGCATATTCACAAGATTGTACCACATCATCATTATCCAGTTCCAGAATATTTTTTGTCACTTCAAAAAAGAAACCTTGTACATCCATTCTCCCTTCTATCCCACCCTCACCCTAAGCACCTGACGACCTTAGTCTAATTTTTGTCTCTAAGGATTTCTCTGTTCTGGACATTTTATATAAATACTATATACAGTATGTGATCTTTTGTGTCTGGCTTCTTTCACCTATCCTAATGTTTTAAAGTTTCCTCCATGTTGCAGCATGTATCAGTATTTAATTCTGTTTTATGTCTGGATATTCATTTGCAGGAGCATACTATATTCTGTTTATCTACCATGTTGGACAGTTGAGTTGTTTGCACTTCATAGCTAATGTGACTATACTGCTGTGACATTTGTGTACAAGTTTTGGGGTGAATTTATGTTTTTAATTCTCATGAGTATATTCATATACAAAGGTTATTTTCTTTATAAACTTTGTTTATTTCTTAAAAGAATCAACTTTTTATTTCATTTTCTGTATTATTTTTTATTGTTATTTTGTCTGTTTGTTTATTATTTTCTTCCTGCTTGCTTTGAGTTCAGTGTGTTCTTCTATTTCTAATCCCGTAAGGTGGAAGATGCATTATTCATTTGAAATATTTCCTGTTTTTTAACATAGGCATCGGTGGTTATACATTTCCCTTAATCATTGCTATCTAGGTATAATAGATAGGTTTGGTTATGTTTTCATTCTTCATTGATCTCAAAGTGTTTTCTAATTTCCCCTTTTAACCCTTCTTTGATCCATTGGTTGTTTGTTTTTTAATTCATATATTTCTGAACTTCCCAAATTATTTTCTGATCTTGATTTCTAGTATCATTCCATTGCGGTTGGCAAACACACTTTGTATTATTTCTCAATTACAAATTTTTGAGACTTTTTTTATGGCTAACATATGATCTATCCTAGGAAATGCTCCATGTGCACTAGAAAAGAATAGGTATTCTGATGTTCTTGGGTATAGAGCTTTATAAACATCTGTTAGATCTAGTGGTACATAATGTTGTACAAGTCATCTGTTTCTTGTTAATCTGTCTGTAGTTTAAACACATAGAATAAGCACTCAGAATATCAGTAAGGATATAGAATAGCACAAATGGACATGATTGGCATATGTAGCATCAAGACCAAACAACTGCAGAACTCATGTCAGTTTCAAGTACAAGTAGAATATTTTCAACAATCATCCATATAATGAGCTATAACCTAGTCATGATATATTTCAAAGCACTAAAATCACACTGAATATATCTGCCGATCACTGTACAATTAAAATAGAAACAAAAAAAAGAATGTGTCTGGCAAATCATTACAGATTCACAAATTACAAAATATGCTCTGAAATTACAACGGAAATCAGAAAATATTCTGAATTGAATGATAATCAGTTTACAATCTATACAAACCTGTGAGAGATATATATGCTTTGTGATTGATTTATAGTCTTATATATGTGTATATTAGAAAAGCAACAAAGACTGAAAAGAATGGACTAGTATTTTTTTTTCTAGAAATTGGAGAAATTATAAGAAAATAGAAGAAATTAAAGAAATAGGAAACTACAATAAAAGGGATCAATAATCTCCCTTATATTCTTTTCCTGAGGAAACTTACTAGATTATCTTTAGAAATGTAGAACAACTGAAGATACACTGAATATATATTTATCTCTAAGAGAAAGAGTAAGAGATAAACATAAGGAAAGTATATGTGAGTTAAATGTTCTGATGTTTTAGATAAAGTAACACAATCAAAACTGTTTAAAAACATGAGAGACAGTACGGAAAGTAGAATCAATTCTATCACCATCTACAGGAAATAATTGATTTATTTGAAATACAGTGTTAGAGGAGAGCTCTGTGGATACCCTGGAGCACCAGAAAGATGGGCAAGTGTATCCTAGAGCAAATCAAGCCTGAGATATCACTGGAGGCAAAAATAACAACACGGAAGCTGTCCTACTTTAAGCACATCATGAGGGGCAGGGTTCTTTGGAAAAGACAATAATGCTGAGAAAATAGAAGGCCGTGGAAAAAAGGAAGACCAAACACGAGATGAACGGACTCCATAAAAGAAGCCCTATGCTGAGTCCACAGGAGCTGAGCAGGGTTGTGAGGACCAGACACTGTGGACGTTACTTATTCAGAAGGTTGTCAGGAGCAGGAGCCGACTCAATGGCAAGCAACAACAACAACAACCTGAATCAATTCACTAATTGCTTTCAAGTATTTACTGGGAGTAAAGCACACGAGTTCAGATTGGATTTGAAAGGAGGAGGAGAGGAGGAAGAAAATGGTGCTTGTTGAATTCCGTATTGCTCAAAAAGGGAAACAATGGACAGCATCCGAAAAAGTGAGATGACTGTGAATATTCTATAAAAAATAGTATAAAAGGTAACCACTAGTTTAAAACTGCAAACTTTTCTAAATACTAAAATATGTGATGAGAGAATAAATGACAAATATTGATATACCTACGTGTGAATAAAACTTATAAAAATATGGTATTAGAGGCTAAGTACATCAATTGTAGTAATAACTAAATTAGCTTAAATTTCCAATAGAAAATATTTTCTTCTTGGCTGAAAATTATGCTCTAAAGAAGGGACAGACATATGAAAAAAATCTTCAAAGTGATCAGAATAAAAGGATGCAAATTAGAAAAATAATATAAAATAATTAAATACCAACATTGAAAAAGTTATTAAAAACCAACAATAAACCAAAAGAAAACAGAAAGAATAATTTGAGATTATCGCCACCTAAATTAAAATGCACCTAAGGTTATTGGTACTGAAGCTGTGAATAAACAAAATTCCTACCCTTATGGATCTTTCAGATGATTTAGATAAAAAAAGGATAGGGATGCAAATTGTTTTATTTTCTCCCCAAAGCTGCAGCTTAAGGCAGCAATTATTAACACCATATGGCTACTATTTTACTATACATACACAAATCTTTGATATATTGAAATATTTAAGACTTATCAGTGGAGATAGTACTTATTGATAGTCACAAAATCAAAGCACTATTCCTACACAACTTCCTTACACTAATAATTTACAGTGTATTGGATTTGTGCAAAACTAATTGCGGTTTAAAAGGTTAAAAATAATTGCAAAACCGGCAATTATTTTTGCACCAACCTAATATTTACAGGCATACCTCAGAGATACTGTGGGTTCAGTTCCAGACCACTGCAATAAAGTGAGTGGTGATATTTCTGCTGGTGGAGGGTCTTGCCTTCATTTTGTAAAAAATGCAACATCGGTGAGGTGTAATAAAATAAGGTATGTCAGTATGGTATATTTCAGGACAGTTTTTCTTTCTAGAAATATCTATTGAAATAATATTTTTTTTCTGTGCATCAACATTTGTAAGAATATTTGGATAGATATGATGGTTTCTATTTGATCAATATTAATTTAAAGCTGCTGGATATCCTTGGAGAGCTAATCAAGAAGGTAGACATTTTTCCACATTAATGTTGTCAACTGACAGTCGATTTAAGAGGTAAGGAACATTATTTACTTACAAAGAAAATGTTTTCCCTTATGCAATTACCGTTAGAGGAATCATTAGCCACAACAAAAGCTCTATGAGTCAGTTAAACATATGTCTCATTGTATAATTTATACTTCTTAACAGTCTGTGATCCCTTGGGTCAATATTACTTTAGAAATACAGAGAGAACCCTAAAACTAAATAATTTCTATTATAAAATGAACATGTAAATTATCTGCTAAATTACTTGTACTTAATTAGTAATTTTGCATAATGACATACATTCTCTTTGGGTCTCTTCAGGCTTTGACAGATAACACTTTACAAATGTTACTTAAGTTCCAGTTACAGCACAAACCTTGTAGAAATATACTATTAATCTAAATATACAAAGTTAGCAATCCTGGTATTCCTTAGGCAAATTATAATTCAGTGTTTCTGCTAAAGTGTACATTGGCTCATTCTGAATGTGGTGTTTCTTACGCTGCTGTTCCTTACACGAGACACTAAAAATATCAATTTTTTAAAAATTTGTAAGTGGATAACACATTGCACGATTATTAGAATTAGCTCATTTCACGTTTAATTTAGAAATTCAAATTACAAAAATATGTATCTTCTGATGTAAAACTGTCTTTTTTGGTAATTAACATTAAAGTAACCATGTAAGACAAGCTACTACTATCACATCACCACAGTGTCTCACCCGTATTGTTCTAATCTTGTCATCATTGCTTTGTGTCTTAAGCTATGATGGGGACCAGAGTTTGCCACCCCAAAATATACCTTTTGAGATATTGATTTTTAGCTGGGTATTCTTAAGAAACAAAAGATTCAGAAAGAACCTTTGATAGACGACTGGATTAAGAAACTGTGGTACATTTATACAATGGAGTATTATGCAGCCATAAAGAAGAAAGAAATCTTACCATTTGCAACAACATGGATGGACCTAGAGAACATTATGTTAAGTGAAATAAATCAGACAGAGAAAGACAAATACCATACGATCTTACTTATATGTGGAATCCAAACAAGAGAATAAGTGAATGAACTAACCAGAAACAATTTCGGAGACATAGAGGAAAAACTGAGGGTTGCTAGATGGGGGGGTTAAGGGGGAATGTGAGGAGATTAGAAAGCAGTCAGTAACCACAAGATTGCCATGGGGTTACGAAAGTTAATTTGGGGAATGTAATCAATAATGTTGTAAAGATTTTGTAGGGTATCAGGTGGACACTTGTCTCATTAGGGAGACCACCTCAGGGATGATGTAGATGCCTGATCACTGCACTGTACACTTGAAGAGGAAGCTGAACAATAATGAATGTCAACTACAAGTTTATATATATATATATGTATATGTATATATATGTATATATATATGTATATGTATATGTATATGTATATGTATATGTATATATATGTATATATGTATATACATATATGTATATACTTACAAGAAGTGGAGTACAGCATTAGGAATAGAGACAGTGGAAATGTAACGGCTCTGTGTGATGTCAGAGGGATAATGGATGGGGGAAGGGGGTGACACAGTGTAAGGGATATAAATGATAAACGTCTAAGTATTACTTCGTTTTGTGCACCTAAAACTAATTTTTAAAAAAAGTAAAACGTAAAATTATATTGTTTATAAAAAGCAAAAAGAAGAACCTTTGACCCACCCCTTTACCTGCCTAAAGGAATTCAGATAGAAAAAGCTGCTTAAGGAAGGGACCTTAGCGTATTCACCTTAGCACAAGCACCGACATATACGAATTAAGTGTGGCACACAGGGAGGCTCTGAGTGGGTTTTTTTGTTAATCCTCCTCTGTGTCCCACTGTTTTGGGGCATTCAAGCAACAATTTGTTTACCACCTTTGTTCTTTCTCACCTACCTGTGAATAGGCTGCTTTCCCTTTGAAATCCCTTCCCATTGCCTCTCCTTTGTCCAGAATGGTATATAAGCCTCAGCTGTCGAATAACCCTCAGTTCTCATATTCTTATGAAGTCCCTGTACATACATAGGTAATGAATCTGGTCATTTTCTCCTGTTAATCTATTTCATGTTAATTTGATGATTAGTCCAGCCAGAAATACTCAGAAGTTGGGAGGGAAATTATTTTTCCATCTTCACGGGCTAAAATATATATAAAATCAACAAAACCAAAAGTTGGTTCTTGTAAATGATTAATGATTCATGAAACTTTGGTATATGACTTACCAAGAATAAAATGCAGGCTAAAAATATCAGGAATTTAAAACGGAGTCATCTTCAGATCCTATAATCAATAATAAGCAAACAATAGAATGCTATGAACACATTTACTTCAATATAGTTAACAATTATAGTAATTTTACAATATCCAGGAAAAATATGACTTACATAACTGAAATAAGAAAGGATATAAAATCTGATATATTCCAATCTACTTAAAAAATGGATCCATTATTACAATCTGTTTGGAAAGAATACTTCAAGACCAGAAATCTTCATCAGTGAATTTTTCCAAAATTTTAAGTAGGAAATTCCAAGATTTTTACATAAAATTGTCCAGAGAATGCAGACTTATAATACTTCTTAACGTATAATGCAGCGATTCTTGACAACAAAATCTGAAAATAATATTGAAAGAATGATTACAGACGTGTCTTTCAGATAGCACATGCAAAGAGCTTAAACAAAAATATTACAATAAGAAATTATTATTTTTTTTTTAAGTGGTGAAGGAGTAGTTTGTTAGAAGAGACAGTGTACTCCAAGGAAATCGAAGCAGACCCGAGCAGAAGAGAATGTCTCAAGGGCCCAAGGTGGCATTATTAGGAGAAAAAGTACACGTCAAAGAGTTTGGAGCGGGCCGAGCAAAAGAAGAGGCTCAAAAGGCCAGTAAGAAATTATTTCTGTCAGAAAATTTCAGAGAGACAAACACATCTATAGAAAGAGAAAAAATAGTTATAATTCATACATCTGATAAATATTATATGATATAATCATATCAGATTATATGAAGCACTCCTATAAATCAATAAAATAGTGAAAATCCATTAAAAAATTGGGGAAAATTAAAAAGACCATTAAAAATATGAATATTCAAATAACCAATATAAGTATAAAAGTCCACTTGACTTTATTTGCTGCAAATTAAAATTATGAGGCCAATCACTAGGATCGTAAAAATGCAAAACTGTATGTAGTCAGGAATACAGATAATTTGGAATCTCACACAGGCTGATGGTAATTTGGTATAATCCATTTGAATATCCTTTGGAATTATGTACTAAACTTAATGAGTCCTGTATCAGTTACAGGTATATTATACTGAATAGAAATATGTATTTATGTTCAAAATTAATACGTGGACCAATTTGTTCACAGAAGCATTACTCAGAATATCTGAAAACTTAAAACAGCCAAGTATTCATAAACACTAGATTAATTCAATGAATTATATATTCAGTGGAATAAAAATAATTAGAATGAAGAAAAAATGCAACTATCCTCAATAACATCTTTTAAATTTTACAAATATGCTGTTGAGTGTAAGAAACCAGGCACAGATAAATAGTACTTTGTACTTTCATTAATATATAAAATCTAAAACAGAAAAAAAAAAGTATCACATTAGTAATTAGTGTAATTCTTACATCTCATAGGGAAGAGTGGCAGGGATTGGGAGTAAAAGTGGGATAGTGAGTAGATATTATGACAATGTATCAGTCTATACACTTAAAATCTGTTCTCTTTTCAAAATGCATAGTATATAGTTTACTAAGGGTCCACTACAAAAATTATATGGCAGAACTACCTAAGAAATATGTCTCAAGGACTCTTGAGTACATCGGTAAAACTATTGCACCTACCCTGATTATCAAGAAACTGGGTGCGTGTAACAACAGAAGACTAACACACTGATGATATAGATTGAAGAAAGGGAAAGCAAAATCCAAATGTAGCACTAACACCATTCTGGGAGTGACCCTGGTGGTCAGCGAGGCTGGAGCTGTTGAGAAGGGGCTGCCCAGGTACCTCCATGTCGCTGACTTGGCTGATCATTCTGAAGTCACCTTGGTAGCTTCAGTGGGATGAGTGGGGAGTTCTCATTGTCATCTTGTGGGCAACAAGATGGCCATGCAGGAGTTCAAGGTCCCTCCCATTGGTGCAACAAACTTCAGGGAAGTCATGCGCATTGGAGCGGAGATTTGTGACAACCTGAAAAATATCTTCAAGAACAAACATGTGAAAGATGCCACCAGTCTGGGGGCTGAAGGCAGGTGTGTTCCGGGAGAATAAAGAAGCCCTGAGCTGCTGAAGAAAGCAGTGGGTAGAGCCACCTACACGGATAAGCTTGTCACTGGCATGGACTTGGCTCCCTCTCAGTTCTTCAGATTGGAAAAGTGTGACCCGAACTTCAAGTTGCCTGATGACCCCAGCAGGTAAATCACAACCCACTAGTTGGCCAACCGGTACAAGCCCTTCATCAAGGGGCACCCAGTGGTGTCTGTTGCAGACCCTTGACTGCAATGACTGGGAAGCTCTGCAGAAGTTCACTGAGAGTGCAGGAATCCAAGTAGTAGGGGAGAATCTCACAGTGACAAACCTGAAGCAGATTTCCAAGGCTGTGGTTCAGACATCATGTGGCTGCCTCCTGCTCAGTGTGAACCACAGCAGCTCCATGACCACGTCTCTCCAGGTGTGCAGGCTGGGCTTGGCCAGGGGGTGGGGCATCGTAGTGTCTCATTCAGCATTCTGGGAGACTGAATATACACTGCATCGTTGACCTAGGGATGGAGTTCTGCACAGGGTAGATCCAGACTGGTGCATCTGGCCAATCCGAGCACTTGGCCAAAGACAGCCAGCTCCTCAGAGTTGAAGAGGATCTGGGCAGCAAGGTTAAGTTTGCTAGCAGGGACTTCAGAAACCACCTAGCCACAGAAGCTTTAGGCAGGTGAGCCCTTCATGCTTCAGTCACTAGTTGGCCAGTTAGGCCTCTCTGCACCTGAGGTTCACAGGTCAAGGTCCCATTTGATCACTGCAGGGGCCTCTGGTACTTAACTCCCCTGTCTCATCCCTGGGATGTTCTCTCACTGCTTCCTTAGAACTGCTTCAGAAGCTGAGCTTCGCAGTCTGGAACCCTGTTGGACACCCTAGCTCTATAAACATGGGGTTGGCCAAAATCATTGTGTTTCTCACTTGGCTTCCCACCAAGTGTCTGCAGCCATGTGTGTTTACAGTGAAATCGCTGAGGTATCCATAGGCAAGACCCCCGTGGTTTCTTGTGCAATAAAAGGCCTCGTTGACCAGAAAAACATTTTTTAAAATTATCGGAAAGGATATGTAATTAATAGAACTTAATATCAGGAGAAATTGTCTATACCCCTTCATTTTATTCTTATCTTTTTTTTTTTTTTTTTGGTGAACAAAACAAAATTGAAAGAAAACAATTTTTACAAAGTACTGAAAAAATCCAGCCATGTTTTTAGGGAATAATGATTTGCATACATAATGATGAGATCTTAACTTTTTGTTCTTTTTATTTTTACTGTGAGTCGCAATACATATACAGTAAAGTACGTAGAATAAGGTACAGCTCCATGATTTTCACAGAAATGCCTGAATATTGAAACATTTAGCAGTAGAGACTAAAGTGAAGCCACTGGTATGACACTATCCTTTGAGTTCAGTTAGCCACACTTGATTGATTACATTGGATCCTTTCCACCCTTGTAGGGTAAATTATTCACCCATACTGGATTGATACATATTCTGGGTGACCAAGATGACCTTAAAGTTCCCCTCAGCTTCACTAAACTTTAGATAGTT
Organism: Rhinolophus sinicus; assembly: GCF_057876585.1. NCBI lineage: Eukaryota > Metazoa > Chordata > Mammalia > Chiroptera > Rhinolophidae > Rhinolophus > Rhinolophus sinicus. The sequence continues at coordinate 122,447,522 of NC_142515.1, forward strand.
TCTTGTTTTTACCCTAACTATGGCTTCTGAACTCTTTTCTCAGAACATTTATCTCAGAAAATTTTTCAATTGTTAATTAATTTTCTGTCCCTTTGAAATGTATGTAAATCTTCTCCTAACCTCCTGTCAGTTTTATAACTCCAGTTAATGTCTTTCTCAAGGACCTGGGAAACATCTCTTTGAAATGTAAACATCAAAGGAGATAACAAAGGCGATAACACCCTATTTCTAAGCAAAGGTGGGAACCTAACTTCAATGGGCAAGAATTAGCAAGTAGCTTGATTACAGAGAAAAACAGTTGCAAACTCAGGAATAACTCAATGTGCTGGACACAGACCATTGATAAACCCCACCTCCAAAGTCATCTAATACTTTTCTACTAGTTCACCACGATTTTTTAAACCTCCCACCTTTTGTTTAAGTGGAGGTGAATTCAGTCTCTTTCTCTATTGCAATGGTTTTAAATAAGGTCTTCCTTGTCTTTTTAACTTTGCCTGTTGCATTTTTTGTTTTGACAAGGATGTGGCTGTGTGTTTTCCTTCTCTGATTGCAGTGCCTTGGTAAGTAGTCTACTCAAGGCCTGAGAAATGGACTGATTTATCATAATGGGATCATGATCAGTGCCTTGGAAAATCAATTACAGTGTGGCAAAGGTGGAACAACAATGAGCAAAATGTCCAAGGAATTGTTTGGCCCTAATACCTATAATGTTTCCAGTAGGTAGAATACCTTCATCTTAGTGATTTCTCACGATTGTTCCCAGTGACATAACTGAGTAATTTTTACCTCATTGAGCAACATTGGCCTTCTGGATTAGAGGACCTGGTTCTGAGGGGTAGGGCATGTTTACTCAACAACATATTAAGGACTCAACTGAAAAAGTGTTAACTCAATTTAGTTATTTTGAGCAGCCCCCCACACACATGCCAGTAAAACAATAGTTAAAAAAGGAGCTACTATACTGGCAGGGATAAATGACCACAATTTTCATGAGGGGGGGGAGTTGCTGCTGTGTAATGGGGGCTCAAAGAAGTATGTCTGGAGCTAAGGAGATTCTTTAGGGTACCTCTTAGTGCTTCATTGAGTCAAGATCTGAAATAACGGTCGGGAAACACAATCTGACCAAGACATGGTAACCGAATGTTTGAAGCCCTCAGGCAGGAAGGTATGGTTTATCACACTGGGCAAGTACCGGTGCCTAACTGGAGTGTTGGTTTCAAAGAAAATTTGGTATGAGAAGGAGAAGAGAAATATAAAGAATGTCAGCAGTGGCCAGCCTCAGGACCATCTGCAGCAGCAGGGATGTTTACTAACCGTCATTTTATATTGGTGGGTTTTTGTTGTTGTGCTTTTTTTGTTTTGTTTTTTAATGTGACTAATTTTAAGAAGGAGTGACATTAAGTAGCATCCATACTACTCTGGGAATTGATGAATAAATATACAGCTCCCTTGCCTCTCAAGTGAGAGAATTTTGAAATGTGATTTTTACACACTTTCTAGAGTTTCTCCAGTAGATTAAATTCCGTTTGCTCAAATGGTAGCTGACTGAAATACAACCTTTATCACTACTTTTTTTTCCCTATCATTTCTCACATCTCTACCAATGACATTTGTGCTCCAAAATAATTATTTGTGCTCAAGATTTTATCTCAGTATCTCTTTCAGGAACACACACACACACACACACACACACACACACACACACACACACACACAGTGATCTGTGACCATTGACTATCAAAGGAGGGGATAATTTCTAAATCCCTATGTTATATACAATGGTGGTCATCTGATAATTATTTAAGATCCTAATACAATGGTATTTCCAGATCAAATTGAATTTCTTGTCTCTTGTTTTATTCATGAAGGTATATAATAAATATGTGTTTTATATAAATCTGTACAAATATTATTTACCATACAATAAGCAAACTTTTGTGATAAGATAAAGGTTATCTTGTTTACTTACTTGATCTTAGATTTCCAGATAAATTTGTCAAATTTCATTCCTCAAAAAGAAATATGAAAAAAATAGTTAAGTCCTCGGTAAATTGTATAGGATCAGAAGTATGTCTTGGGATTAAGTTAACAGGAATTGAAATAAACACCATGCCACATTGGTGAATGAACATTGTCTTTTCTTATAATTAAATTAGGAATCATTTTCAAGCAAGAGTATATACTTCTTATTAGTTCACATTATATTTTTAAAAATGAAACTGAAAAATTAAGTTCAGATTTTTAGTTTGGGTCAGCATGTGATTAAAAATATGGAATTATAACTTGTTGACTAACGCAAGTAGGAATTTGTAGTACAAAAGTGAATGAAATAAACAGTGTAATAGATTATATTAAAAACACTGATTTATGGAATAAAAGTGCATTATTTTGTAATGAAAATGTTTTTGTTGTGTTCTTTTTCAAGGTGAAAATATAGCATACTTCACTAATTTGATTACTGTGTTCCTGATTTTCTTTTTCTTTTCTGAGTAAATTTCTTATACAGAAGAACTATCATTCTTAATTATTGTATTGCATTTTAATTAAAATTATACATTTCAAATATTTTATCATTTTCATCATTATACATGAGTGATATTATAGCCATTTGCTATGAGAATGTTTTACATTGAATTAAAATGTATTTGCCCTGCTTATATCATCTGTATTTGATCAACTTTAATGACTGAGGAAGTTCAACAGAATGCGTCAACTATTTTTTTTTATCTAGCAATTTGTATTTTATGAATATATCCTTGAAATTATTATTATAATTGTCATCAAGTGAAGAAATAATGCATGAAACCAAGACAGACCCAAAATAAAAAAACTATTAGAATTTGGGCATATGTAAATATGTGTATCTCACATATGTGCACATTTTACTAAGTTTATTATCCGAATAAAAAGCATTCCCAATACAAAATAAATCAGCAACCGTATTTTGTCTTAGAAAGCTTTAGACATTGGCCAGCACGTGATTGGATGTATAAAAATCACATTATCACTGCCATATTCAACATATAGTGAAATGGTTATTTTAGAACCACTTTTTCACAAATTTCTTTACTCGAGTTTAAATTCCCCAAACTAAATGTTTTCAAATGTCTAATAGCAGGGAGATGCTTGTTTGAGATAATAAATACTACTTTGTAGGCCTAAAGAATTACACTGTTTGTGAAATCTTATCCTAGAAAAACATGTTATTCAATTCATATAAACAGACATTTTTAGGAAGTATTAGGAATCTGTTTTCCTTAAGTATAATTTCTACTAAGTCTCAGAGACCAAATGGATAACTCTTTGTTGGCCCTTATGTACTTTTTTCCCCATGACCTTAGGAGGCTTCTTTGGATAGTAGCATAGCATTTTATTATCTCTCTGGTCTCCATTTATGCTTTAATAGCCTCATTTACATTTGGCTCACTCACTGAGCAATACTGCCGAGTTTCTAAAAAGGAAGCCACTATATATGGACAGTTAAATTGAGCAATAGCTCTAAATTTACATTCTTTAAATGTCTCTTTTCATTCCAGCAACATTCTTCGGAATTTTGTTCTTTTCCTTTTTTCGTTGTTTATGTTAGCCTACATTTCTACCCTTCTTTTGTTTCCTTTTTCTTTTTTCTTATAAATAGAAATAATGTCTGAAATGTGCTTTACTTTGTTTCCTTTTAAATTCTTTTTTTTTTTTTTCATTTAAACTATACATATCTATAGGTAGCCTATCATTAGAATTATTTTGCTAACATTTGAGAATTCTGTGTGTCAGATAGGCTCATGAAGGCACAAGAGCATAGTATAACAATACTAATTATACTTGAGAAAGATAATGCAGCTTGTTTACTGGGTCTGCAAACACTTGAGGGTGTCATGAAAAGTTAGAGTATTGATGTTCAAATTATTTCAAATAACTTCAGACTATCTCCTGGCAGTCATTTTGTGTTTTGTACTTCACAGATGTTTTAATTATATGCATCAAAGTTGGTTCTCAAATTATAAACAAGGAAAAAATAAGACAGCATAAATTTTTACATAGACAAGGGCAGGATGAATCAGATTAGAAGGGGGGGAAATAACTAAAAGATGTAGTTTGAATTGAAAATAATTTTAATGTAATTGAATTGAGATATGCAAATATACTTTGAAAGCTGTATGATGAAAGTGCATCTAAAAGCAGTTTCTAAATCACAGCAGGATCCTTAGCATAATAAAGTCAATGAGAAAAATAATTATAACTGTAAATCCATAGTTTATAGTTGATCTAAAGTGTTTCTTTCATGTAAACAAGGCTGAACTGCTTTGTAAGCTGGTAGGCAATGGCTTAGAGAAAGCTCATTAAGCTGTTTTATTTTTTTTCCCCTGTGTCCCTGCCTCAGTTACATGACAATTTTATTTATAAATAAATGATTTATGAAATCAATAGATATATATTAAAATAAAATTGCATCTTTTAAAGTGTGATTTGTACAACCGATTGGAAAGATGGTGATAAATACACAGAAGATGTTTAACAGATGTGTCTACCGGTGGAAAATTCAAGTGAAGGTTGTAATTTAATGTGCTAGAAAACATGGAAGTACAGGGTAATGATAAGGAAGTTACTATTTTGCCTATAGAGTTGTTCAATTGAACCCAATTCTCTATTACTGTCTTTTACCAAGTGGTTGCTAATTTATGTGAACTGAGTTTTATTGATCAAATATAAATACTTGCAGGGGAATTTTACAGTGCTTTTGACTACTGCAAAGAAAAAGATAACGTAACATTTTTTAAAAATAAATAAATGTTGAATTCTGATACAACGCAGTATTCAAATCTTGGACTATTTTGGCTTCTGACTGAGAGGTTACCTTTGAGATGAAGGCATTTTAAATAAAATCAGTCCCCATCAGAAATTTTGCGTATTTCTTTTTGAACGTTTCAGTTGTCATGAGTAGAATATACAGGCACAACGTAAAAATAATAAAAATAGACATATTGAAAGCCTGGGCCTTCCTTTTTGTCTAATAGTAGAAAATATGAGTCTCTATTGAAAATGAATTTTAGCCATGCTGTAAAATTCCAGAAAGGCAACTGAAAGTGCTTCTAATTTTTTTATTTATTTAATTATCATTATCTAATATTAAAAACATTTGAAATCCCCCTTGTATTTAGCTGATTAATACATCTTTGTAATTTACTTGTGAACTCTAATTGATTCAAGACTGAGTTATAGTGCTTACTTTTTTCTTACAGTTTATTTGATTTGATTTGTTTTGTTTTACCTGACTTGAAATAATAGACGCTAGACACTCAGTGACAGTATGCCTGGGGATGTATTTGTTTTGAAACAAAACATAATCAATACATACAGATGTTGTGATCTTAACACATTCTTCTTACTTAACAATTAAGGTTATTTATTTTTCAAGTGGACCTAATGATTACTATCTTTTCAATAATTTCTTCAAAACAAATGGAGCTCTGGCAGAAGAATATGCCACTAAAAACAAGAACTGGTAATATTTTTAAGAGGTATTAAAACACACACACACACACGCACACACATACACATGCACAAACATACACAACAAGGAAATATGCATGCAGAATAATATGAATATATGTTATCTCCTTTTAGAACAAGAAATACAATAAGCAAAAAGATTATAGCTTTGGTTACATCTTATGCAAGTAATAAAAGAAAGGGAAGCAAAAGGAGAAAAAGGGCAAGTGGAATATTCTCCAGGATATTCCATGTTAGGCCACAAAACAAGTCATTGAAAAAGATTAAGATCATATAAAATATATTTTCTGATCACAGTGGAATGGAACTAGAAATTAACAGCAGAAGGAAATTGGAAAATTCACAAATATGTGAAAATTAAACAATATACTCTCAAATAACCAATGGGTGAAATAATAAGACATGAGGGGAACTAGAAAATATCTTGAGACATATGAAAATGAAAACAACATACGAAAATATATGAAATACAATGAAAGCAATGTTAAGAGGGGAATTTATACTTACAAACGTTTACATTAAAAAAGATCAGTCAACTACCTAATTTTACACCTTAAGGAAGTACAAAAAGAACAAATTAAATCAAGTCTATCAGAAAAAGAGATAATAAAGATTATTATAGAGGTAAATAAAGAAAAACAATACAGAAAAAAACAATGAAACCAAGATTTTGTTCTTCAAAAAGATCAACAAAATTGACAAAGCTTTAGCTGGCCTGACTAAGAAAATAAAAGGAGAAGACAAACATAACTAAAATCAAAAATAAAAGTAGGAATATTACTACGGATTTTACAAAAATAAGAAGGAGTGTAAGAGGGCACTATGAATAGTCATATGCCAGCAAATTGGATATCCTAGATGAAATGACCAAATTCCTAGAATCAAACAAATTACCAAAAGTGAATATTGAGACAATAGGAAATCTGATCAGGCCTATAACTAGTAAAGTCGATTGCATCAACAAAAACTTCCCAGATGGCTTCCCTGGTAAATTTTACTAAACATTGAAAGGATAATGAACCCCGATCCTTCTCAAACCATTCCCGATAACTGAAGAATATTGCAGTGTCTGAATCTACCTAAGTTTATTCACCCACTGAAGGTCTTCTAGGTTGCTTCCAGGTTTTGGCAATTATGAGTAGGGCTGCTGTAAACATCTGTGTACAGGTTTTTCTGTGTGGGTATGAGCTTTCCACTCCTTTGGGTGAATACCAAGAAGTGCAGTTGCTGGCTTGTATGGTAAGATTATGTTCAGTTTTGTGAGAAGCAGCCCAACCATCTTCCAAAGTGGCTGTACCATCCTGCGTTCTCACCAGCAGTGTGTGATGTATGAAGTTGCTCCACGTCCTCACTAGCATTTGGTGTTGTCAGTGTTCTGGAACTGGCCATTCTGAAGGTGTGTAATGGTATCTCATTGTTGCTTTGATTTGCGTTTTCCTTGATGACATGTGATGTAGAGCATCTTTTCATATGCTTGCTTGCCATCTGAGTATGTTCTTTCATGAGGTTCCATTTAGGTCTTTGACCCACTCTTTTAGTTGTGTTGTTTATTTTCTTATTGTTGAGTTTAAAGAATTCTTTGTATATATTGTATAATAGTTCTTTATCAGTTCTATCTTTTACAAATATTTTATTCCAGTCTGTGGCTTGTCTTCTTATTTTCTTGACATTACCTTTCACAGAACAGAAGTGTGTTGTTGTTTTTTTGGTTTTGTTTTTTATTTTAAGAAAACTAGTTTATCAATTATTTTTTTCATGAGTTATGTCTTTGTTGTTGTATCAAAAAAGTCATTGCCATATCCAAGGCCATCTAGGTTTTCTTCTGAGTTATCTTCTAGGATTTTTGTAGTTTTGCATTCCATATTTAAGTCTATGATCCATTTTAAGTTAATTTTTGTGAACTGTGTAAGATCTGTGTCAAGAGTCACATTTTTGCATTTGGATTTTCAGTTGTTTCAGTATTATTTGTGGAAGAGACTGTATTTGCTCCGTAGTATTGCTCTCATTTCTTTGAAGAGGTCAGTTTATTATATTTATGTGGGTCTATTTCTGGGCTTTCTATTCTTTCCCATTGATCTGTTTATCTGTTCTTTTGAAATACCAGATCACCTTGGTTACTGTACATTTATAGTAAGGCTTGAAGCTGAGTAGTGCGAGTCTTCCAACCTTCCATATTGTGTTGGGTATTTTGGGTCTTACACCTTTTCCATACAAACTTCACGATCAGAGTGTTAAAATCCATAGAATAAAGGTTGCAATTTCTGAAATCTGAAAGAATCGAGTATTAATATTTCCCAGTGTCATGTGGTTATGGTAGATCAGTCAACGTTGTTAACTTAAAGTAATTTCATGTTTATTTGTTACTCCTATAGCAGTGTATGGGAAATTTTTAGTTCTTTTCAGTTCACATAAGAGTATAGTAGTCCCAGTGTCACATGTGCTTTAATATAATATAATTTGCCACACAAACTCTGAAGTTTTGTAGTCTGTCTTTTGGAAGGAAATAGACTTCATGAATCTAACTTATTTATGTGAGTAGTTTTTGAGGTGCCAGGTCTGTGGTCTTTTATGTTTGAGTAGCCTGACTCCTACTCAATAGGAGTAAGGTGCTTGGTGAGCTATGCCAATAAAAATTGTCTTAGATTTGCAAAATGTGCAAGTTGAGAGCCATTGCCTGGACTAGGCAAGGGCCCACACCCAAAGCTCCACAGGGTTATGATAAGAGAAATTGAACCAGCTACAAATAATTATGTTAAGAGAAGAGTGATTTCAAAAGCTTTATGCTAACTTGTCATTTTTTAAAAATATTTTTGTCTTTTCATTGGTAAGTTTTCCTTGTCTTCAAAACTTCTGCTGAAGGAGTTCTCACTGATGCAATTAAGAGGTAGGTTAGAATGTCCATATTAGAGATATTAAATCACTTCATTTCTTTAGTACCCTTATAGCTTATGTATCTCTTAATTATACCAATGACTGCTTGCATGCATTATTTTTAGTTTTGTACATGTCCTATATCTCCCATTATATTGTAATTTCTTGACAACATAGACTATGTACTGTTGTTATTTTTATTATTAATTTCATTATTTTCACTTCAAACAGTGCACTATTGTGACCTTACATATAATACATGACCAGTAAATGTTTAGTTGATCCATTCTTATATACCAATCTTAAAGGCACCAGATGTGTTTGCCAATTTTGGCAATTGCCAAGTATTGATTCTCCCGATGAACAGAACCAACAGGATACATATACAATAAGTAATTGACTCAGGCAAATTATGGAGGCTGAAAAGTCCCAAGATATACAGCTGGCAAGCTGGAGATTCAGGAGAGCCAACAGTGTAGTTCCAGTCCAAAAGCTGGCTATCTCGAGACCCAAAAGCTGATGTTACAGTTTGAGACCAAAGTCAGGAAAAAATAAAACAAACAAACAAACAAACAACAACAACAATAACAAAACAATGCCCCAGCTCAAAACAGTCAGGCAGTAGGAGTTCCCTATTACTCATAGGAGGTTCATCCATTTGTTGTATTCAGACCTTCCCCTGATTGAATGAGGCCTACCCATTGGGCAGAACAGTCCGCTTAACCTAGAATACCTACTCAAAGCTTAATCTCATGTAAAACTCCCCCACAGAGTGTTTGAACAAGTGGCTAGGCATCCTGTGGCCCAGTCAATTTAACACATAAAATTCAGCATCACATCACATAATGGATATTTTTATGAATACTTCTCACACTGTTCACATGCATTATGATGCTTCCACCAACTTTTCCCTGGATAAAATGTGTCCCTCCCCATTTCATGGCCTCATGCTGGATGACCGTCCTTATTTTTCATAACATTACCCCTACAAATGACTAGATACGAGATTTTTTTTGAAAGATTAGTAAACCTGGGTTTTATGGTTATCTTTAAAAAAAATCATAGTGTTTTCAAAATAAATTACCTGTTTTTGCTATTGGATAAATACTAGACATCTTTGAAAACCATGAGATTACTTAGTTCACTTGATATATCTGAGAGTTTCATGTTGCATATAGGGATATTTTTTAGTCATTTATATCACTATATTCATTTTTATAAATTCACTTTTTCTTCTACATAAACATGAAATGTGTCTTTTAATCCACATTGTGTATCTTCTACTTTTACGAAGGCAATTGTGAGGGTGAGGAAAGACAGATAAGCTAGACAGCTAGTTTTCAAATAAAGAAGTGACAGTCTTTTGTTCTGGAATGCCATTTGCATGTATGAGATATTTTCTGGTGTGTCTATCGGAGCAGGTTGGCAGTACAGTGCTCAGTATTTCACAATGTGCTTGTTTCTCATCTCTGATGACCTTTCGGCATCACCTTTATGTGATTTAAAGGAAAGGCTATCAAGCTCTCCATCACCCTAGTGGCTGGTATTTATAAAAATAAGGCAACATGGGAAAATAGAAGAGAAAATCAAACATTTTTGCAGAGAATTTAGAAGAGGAAGATGACATGAATCAATAAGACTTAATTGTTTTGAATCCAGGTCTTAATATTGATCAGAAACTTGTAAAAATTTAACAATAACAATTGCTTGAATCATGCAGATTACCCACCTCCAAATTTTCCTTTGACTGTATGTGGGGTATATGGATAGGGCAAGGTTTACTATTCTTGCCTTTTATTTGATTAATAAAAATAGCTATGTTTCAAAGATTTTCTCTTTTGGTAGGAATGCCAAGTGAAATCTATGTAAATATATATTTCATACAAACACACACACACACACACACACACACACACACACACACACACACACACACACTATCGTTTGTTCATCTTGGAAAGTGTTTGCCCATTAAGATAGAGGGCAGGAAAAAAGCATAGCGCTTCCTCTTTTTTTTTTCTTTTTTAAATTTAACTTTTCCTCCCTATGTAGCCTTTCAATTTTTGGTTGCTTTAATACTGGGAAAACATTTTGCTTACTATCTCTGTTTTCAGCCAGCCACGCTTCAAAAAAGCCATAGGGGATAGTTTGTATCTTCTGCCCATTATTTAAGAGTACCAGTTCTTTTGGGGCTGCGTGTCTTGGACCATCGATAGTTTGAATGGTTTCATAATCTCTCCTTTTCAGAAAAATTATGTAACTCTAAGTGTTACTTTGCACTGATGGTTCAATGTTGTTTTCCATTGATTCGTCTCCTGCTTCCATGAACAATGTAGTTAGGGACTTCATTCTAATTCTCTTCTTACAGAATAAAATCCACACATCTTAATTTCAAATCTATGCTTTTTTGTTTTACTACATAAAAGTTTTAAAAATATTTATGGTGGAACCCATTATATAATGAAGCAGAGTAAACTCTAGATAGATTTAGACAATCTGGGTCACATCTTAGTTTAATCTAATTTTTCCTAAGGACTTAATTATTTCTAATGGTCAACGGCCACACATCATCTGCTAAAACCATCCAGTCAAATTGCAAGTTCAGTCCCTTGTCTAAAACTATGCTCAACAGAATCAAACTGCTCCACATATCTGCATATTGAATCCACATGTAATTATCTTTGCACATAAATAAAAGCACATAAATATTTTTAGTGTCTTTATCCTCTATTTTATATATCAACAGCATATGTCAAGGTTTGGAAATACTCAACTTGATTAAAAATGCCTGCATATGTCTGCTCTTATATGAAACATCTAATTGACAAGTGACTAACATTTATTCTTCCCCTCATTATGCATTACAGTAGTAAAAACAGTAAAGTCAGTGTGGCTGAAAGTCACTATAGTGTGCTTTACTGATGTATAAATGGTTAAAGAGAAATGTCACATAAAACTGATTATTAAGACTATTTTAATTTCACCTTGGACTTTAGTCTCCAAACTTTATTTTAAACTTCAGTAAAAGCGCTAAAATAACCTATAATTACTTTGCTACTAAAATTATTTTCTCTTTTTCAAACTTTCCTATAGAGACTAAAATTGACACAGTGTAAAAATATGCTATATGATTCGTGTTTCAACGCATCACCATACACCGTTCACAGTTTTCATATTACTGTGATTGAAATGCACTGTCGTATAAGAAGCATCCCACATTCTTGAGATCCATTTTATCATACTGCATAAATGCTGTAGAAAATCGTTTGAATCTTTTCACACCATAGCACCCTTGTTTTCAGTATTGTTTTACAAGAATGAAGGTTAAGCCCACAGAACATTACTTGTAAAACTTAGCTTTGCACTCTAATTATGTATGACTCTACTCTATGCATATTTTTTACTTAGATGATACTTGAACAAGAAAAAAGACATTGCTTGGAAAGCTCATTACAGAGTATTGTTATGAAGTCCACCCTTTGATTAATGAAAAGATCCAGTGTTTTCAGCTCTTGTTACTATTTGTTGCTCTGCCTCTGCCCTTTCACTTTTAAGCTGATTGACATATTTGCTCAATTACAACTACCATGTTTTTAATTGCTGCCTGTCAAATTGATTGATTGCTGTCAATTTCTAGCAGTCAGCAGCAAAGCTTCATTGCTTTGTGTCCTGAAACTATACATTTATTTGCTCTCTTCTGCGTAAAGCAGCTGCTTGCAAAACCTGTTGTTAATCATGTACCACCCATTATCGATCTCAGTATGTCTGAGATTCAGTAACATCACTTCAAGGTTAGGAACTGACACTGTTCTAACGTAAGGAACAAGTATTCATACTTTCAAAGCTAAATATGAATTTGGCACTTAGCAAATTTTTGTTACATGGATACGACATATTGTGAGAAGAGCTTTTTTGTGTCTATTGTATTTTGCTTTCCTTGTACTGTTTGGCTAAACTCTAGAGCACAGCAAAGTTCCTGTGCATCTATGTGTGATAACTGTCTAGTGAGCGGATGGAGCTTGTTTATACCACACTGATGTGGGAGTGAGTAGTGCATAGAATACATACTTTGGAGCCTTTCAGAGTTGCAATACACACTCCATTGTGTAGTCACTGCATTCTTTCTAATACTTTCTGTGAGCTTCGACAGACGCATCTGTGAAGTTAGAATACAGTATAACGCTATAGGATTTTTTCTTTTTTAGGATTAAATGAGATTGTAAATGTAAAGTAGCTACTATATCGTCTGCCATACATTGAGTGTTCAATAAAAGCTTATTTTCTTATTTTCCTTCCACAGCTATCTGATAATGATGGTCAGTTTGTATTTTTTATTATTGAATATATTGGGGTGACATGGTTAGTAAAATTATATGGGTTTCTAGTTTACAATTCTGTAATTCATCACCTACATATTACATTGTGTATTCACCACACAGAGTCAGTTCTCCTTCCATCACCATATGTTTGACCCCCTTTACACTCTTCTACCACCTCCCTCCCCCGTTACCCTCTGGTAACCACTAAACTGTTGTCTCTGTGTGTGAGTTTTTGTTTTGTTTGTTTGTATTGATCTTTTGTTGCTTTTAGTTTTATATCCCACATATGGGTGAAATCATATGGTTGTCGACTTTTTCTGTCTGACTTATTTCAATTAGCATTATAATCTTGAGATCCATCCATGTCCTCGCAAGGGGTAGTGCTTCATCTTTTCTTATACTTGAGTAACATTCCATTATATATATATATATATATATATATGAACCACATCTTTATCCAGTCATCTCTTAAAGGACGCATTGGTTGTATCCATGTCTTGGCCACCAAGAATAATGCTGCAGTGCACGTGGAGGTACATATATCTTTATGGGTAAATATTGTCAGGTTTTTTGTTTGTTTGTTTTTATTTGTTTGTTTGTTTGTTTGTTTTTGTAGATAACCAGAAGAGTGATTGCTGGGTCATATGGTATTTCTATTCTTAAATTTTTGAGGAATCTTCATACTATTTTCCATAGTGGCTGTACCAGCTTACATTTCTATCAGCAGTGTATGAGGGTTCCTTTTTCTCACAGCCTCTCCGACACTTGCTATTATTTGTTTGGTTGATGATAGCCATTCTAACCCATGTGATGTGATATCTCATTGTAGTTTTGATTTACATTTCCCTAATAGGTGGTGAAGTTGAGCATTTTTTCATATATCTGTTGGCCGTTTGTGTGTCTTCTTGGAAGGAGTGTCTGTTCATGTTCTGCTCATTTTTTAATTGAATAATTTGTTTTGTTGTTGAGTTGTATGAGTTTTTTATATATTTTAGATATTAGCCCTGTATCTGAGATGTGAAGGACCTATATGCTGAAAACTATTAGACACTATTAAAATAAATTGAAGAAGACACAAAGAAATGGAAAGATACTCTGTGTTCATGGATTAGTAGAATGAACATAGTTAAAATGGCCATATTACCCAAAGCAATATACAAATTTAATGCAATCCCAATCAATATCCCAGTGGTATTTTTTAAAGAAATAGTACAAAACATCATTAGACTTGAATAGATCTATATTTTCATGATGAATTTGTTATCATCTCAACTGTCTGAAAATGAAAAGCATAAACTACATATGTTAGCTTGGGTTATATAAAGAAATGGAAAAAATATTGTATCTAGACTAACGGAATGGGCTAAGGAATGGATTCTGTCATATATGGGTTCAAATGTGCTTCTTTCCCTGATTAGCAAGCAGTGTCACTTGGGAAATGTTTGTGATAACATGAGAGCCACAAAATACTTGAGGAATAGAGAGATAAATAAAATGTATTTTGCATAGTTGGTATAAACAAAGGCCTGTTTTTGTTTTGTTTTGTTTTGCTTTACTTTGTTATTTTTAGAAGGTTGGGGGGACTAGTGGGTAGAATTCTGACTAAGTAATTTGACTAATAGTCCATTATAGAAGGAATGTGGGATTGAACTAAAAACATGTAATTCAGTGTCAAGAAAGGTAAAGCACCATCAAGATATCAGTTTCTGGCATGAAACTGATGTAAATTGATGGCTGACTGCATATTGCAGATGAGTGAGGGCAAGGAGTCAAAAAGAACTTGAGTTTTTAACTTTTGTGACTGGAAGGAGAATGGCAACCTATAGGTAACAAATGAAAAATAGGTTTGGAATAAATAGGGATAATTAAAATTTGAGAACTCAGGCTGTTTGGGAAGGATGTTTGGAACTGTGTCTTTAGATGTTGACTTTTCTAAAACCCAATGAAAATAAGCACATTCTTGTTGTAAGAAACACAATAAAACACTTTAAGTGGTAATCAAGGAAAGGACCAAGCATACTGCGATGTCTTGTACTTTGAAGCACTGAATGTCAAAGTAATGGAAGATTCTTAATCAGAGGACAAGCACTTACTTCACGCAATGGTACCACAGAGTTGAGTAAGCAGTACCCAAAAATTCCTTATTAATCCTCTCAAGTCTGGGGAGAAGCAAACTGAATAGCACATCATCTGTTTTTCCTTTTTGTTTGAGAATTAATGGAAACAGCAGCTGGGGGTAAGAAGGTCGTCTGGGGACAATAAATGAAGGAGCTGATTCTCTCTGAACAAAGTAAACCCTCCAGGGCTGTTCTTAAACTGAGTAAATAATTGGGATCACATAGAAATTGTTTTCCCTCTTCTGTCTCTGACACTATGGGTAATGTACTTCGGTACAGACATTTTTAAAACTCTCAGAAAAATGAGCATAGCCAATTTTACTCGTTTTTTTGTTTTGCTTGTTATGTTTTTTGTTTTCTGTTGTTTTTTTTAATTTTAGGGTATATTTTAATTTATATTTGCTTTTTTAAAAAAAATAGCTTCAGGTGAACAAAACAGTGTAATAGTTAGACATGTCACCCCTCACAAAGTGATACCCCCCCCCAGTAACCCCTCTGACATCGTATATAGCTGTTACAATTCCATTGACTCTATTCCCTATGTGTTTTCCATATCCTGTGACCATATATATATATATATATACATACACATATACATATATAAAGTTATAGTTGACATACAATACTATTCAGCTTCAGCTTCAGGTGTACAGTACGGTGGTCAGCCATCTACACCGTCCATGAAGTGATCTTCTTAATAAGACAAGTGCCCATCTGGCACCGTACCGAATCTTTACAACATTGTTGATTATATTCCCTAAACTGTCTTTCGTATCCCCGTGGCAATATAGTAGTTACCAATCTGTGCTGTCTAATCCCCTCCCCTTTCCCCTCATTCCTACTTCCCTCCCATCTAGCCACCATCAGTTTTTTCTCTGTATCTCTGAGACTATTTCTGTTTATTTTGCTCATTTATTCAGTTCTTTAGATTCCACATATAAGTGAGATCATATGGTATTTGTCTTTCTCCAACTGACTTATTTCACTTAGCATAATGTTCTCTAGTTCCATCCATATCATTGCAAGTGGTAAGATTGCATTCCTCTTTATATCCAGGTAATACTCCATTGTATAAATGTATCACAGTTTCTTAATCCAGTCGTCTACCGGTGGGCATTTTGGTTGTTTCCAAGTCTTGGCTATTGTGATTAGTGCTGCAATAAACACAAGGGTGCATATATTTTTTCAAATTAGCATCTTAAATAGACTTCAGCTTTACCTATTGAGCTTCCATTTCAATCTCCTCTCACCATTCACTCCAGGGCCTTACTCAACCCTCACACTATAGGTCAGAGGGGAAAACAAACTGCCCTCACATACAGCGGGAAGGATGACAAGAATTCTCACAGTCATCAAAACAAATTTCAGTGTTAGACAGGATTGGACTAGGATAAGTAAGCTTACAAAAATAATAACAGGTAATGACGGACATAGCATATGCCAATAAGTGAGAAAAACGTTGAGACATAAAATAACAGAAATAACCATAGGATCCTCAAATCTAAGAAGCCATTTCAAGAAAGAAAGAAAATGTCTCACAATTGCTTCTTGCTACATAAATCAGCATAGTAAAATATAATTTAGCAAAACAAGAGATCAAACACTGAATGATTAAACAACAGCATGAATTAAAAAGGGGATTTCAGATGTAAGAAAATTCAACACAATGCCAATTTGAGTTTTATATATAAAAGGAACAAGAAAGAAAAGATATACCACTAATAATCAAATCACTGTCATAGTGGGAAAGCTTGAGATGATTCTAACTGTTGAAAAAAATGTAAAACCAACAAAGGGATATCATAATGTATTTCAAGAGTGTAGAGATATAGAGTGGAAAAGAAAATGTGTTTTCTTAAAATGGGGAAATAACTGAATATCAAAAAAGGGACCTATATTCAAAAGAATTTTACAAAACTGAGACATATTTCAATACAGCAATTTTTTTCCAGATGGAAAAAAGAAAAACATTCCTTAATATAGGTAGGAAAAGCAAATTATTACATAGCTAAAGATAATCAGATTGGCCTGTTCTCTCTCTCTCTCTCTCCATCTCTCTCTTCTACCTTGCCTCCCTCCCTCTCTTTTTAAGGCAGACAAACATAATGCATCTCAAAGGTAATGTAGGAAAGTATACAAACTCTGAGAGCAGAATGCCTTGAGAAATGTATCTCCAGCCTATAGGCCATTTAGATATAGAAACAACAGACAGACCTCTTAAATAGAAACACATTCAATATAGCAGAAGAACCCTTGAGTTCTTCTTGGGATGAAGTGGGAAATTACCTACTCTACCACTACATTTAGTCAAATAAAAGATGAATTTAAATACTGAACTTGGTAATGGAGTGGCTGTGCTGAAGAACTGGTGGTAAATTGTGAATCAATAGAAGTTCACTGTACTGATACTCACATAATGTTCCTAATTAGGGTCATGTTTATAAATGGCGGAGCCTGGATTCAAGTATGTCTTCACACTTTTGTGGTCATGTTTGACTTTCTCTAATAAGAATATACAGTTTTTACAAAACAATAGAGTAAGTTTGCTTAAAAATAGAAAAATAAAACTAGTAGCAACTACTTTACCATATTAGTAGAGATGAAATCAGGAGGTGGGGAAATGGATATTATTCTTTGCTTACCTGTACTTTAATTTTCAAGAACATCTATCTATCTATCTATCTATCTATCTATCTATCTATCTATCTATCATCTATTTTATGTGTGTGTATATATATGTGTGTGTATATATATATATATATATATATATATATATATATTTTTTTTTTTTTTTTTTTTTAATAGAAAACTTAGTGAAGGATATGTTAGGTTTGAGGTCCCCTTAAGATACCTTGGGGGGAAGCTTTATCAGGAATCTGAGCACAAACACTGAAGGTCAAGTTTTGAGATACAGATTTGATAAGGGTTTGACTAGAAGTGATAAATGAAACCTAGAGAGTGAACATTATTTTAGTAAGTTACCAACAGAGTATCTGAGGACAGAGACCTGAGGACGTCACTGCTTTTTAGAATCAGATGGTAAAATAAGATCAGAAAATACCAGAAGCCTTGCCCCTTTAAACTGGTAAATAGGCTGAAAATCACTAGCAAAAAAGTGATGAAAGGCGACAGAGCAATGTTTGTTCTCTGACATTGGTGTATATCCCACTTCAAGGAAATGTATTTCTACTTTACTAATTCACGTCTTGTCTTCCAGTGATTAGCATAATCTATCCAGGTCCAGCTGGTCTACTTCCACTGCTGCAAATGTTTTATCGTTCGTTAACTGTACCAACTTTCTAGTTCCCATTTCTCTCCGGATGCCATTCTTTACAAAAGTAACTGTTTGGGTATTAAATTTAAGGCACATCTCCCCTTTCTATTGATTTTTTGTTCGCAACACCTGGGGTTCCAGGTTCTGCCCATTAATTTAATTCCATCTTGTTATACTGGGTCCTCTGAAAACTGATTCAACTCCTTCTCAATCCAGTTGCCAGGAGGGAATTAATAAAGCAGAAGGAAGAAGCACTTTTTCAGTTTGTTTTCCCAAAAGTACAATTGATATTTTGGTTGACTACATTATTATTATATAGTTCTTATTCTACAGCTCATTTAAACTTTAGTCAACATCCCTGTTTTAATTATTTAAACATTATGACATGCCACAATTGCGTTTATGATTTAAAGAGAAAATATAATGACTTTAAAAATCACTTTAGCTTGTTCAGGTGAAAAAAGCCTTAATGAATTTGAACAGGTCTAGAATTATATTATCATGTATAGTATCCTAACACTGAAATAATCTATTTTGTTATTCAAGTTCTTATGTAACATATTAATGTTTGCAACTGACCTTTATGTTAGGATCAATTAGTACTAATGTTTTGAAAATCGGATTACATTATTTATAATAGGTTTTATTGGAAATATAACATTTAACTACAGGCATCAGCTGCTAAGAATGAGATTTTAAACTCATACCCTTATCTAGGTAGTTAGCATTAAAATCAGATGATTATGAGAAAGGAAAATTAAATATATTTTATTTTAATATATGAAGAATTCAATTATAATATGAGTCCTAGATTTAAATGTCCAATAACATTTATGTCATTAAAACCACTTATCAGTAAAATATGTGTAATGGGTCAAATACATAGTTTTGTGTTTTGTTTTCTTTCAGTGTACCATTTACATTAAAAAATGAGAATAGACTGTTTTTTACATTATTAAGTCCACACTATTTTTTTTTACATTAATAACAACCTTAATAATAACCTTAATAAAAGGTACACATATTAATGACACCAAGTGCTCTGAGTTAACGATGACCTAGTTTCAATAAAAAGAAGTTCAAGAAATTTTAAGGGGAAAAAGTAATGCAAATTGGAATTTTCATGTGAAACTAAACAAAGGTATCATTGTATGACCTGAAACTCAGTAAAAGCAGATGAAAGCATCTGGTAACAAAGTATCCCTCCAGATCTGTTTGATTGGCTTAGAAAACAGCACCAAACTTTGAAGAGGACAGTGATTCTGAGTGTTCGAGATGCAGATCCTTGATGTGGTAGTAAAGAAGCAAGGCGTATTCCAAAGGACTGTGATGAGGTGAGCATATGAGGGTAAGACTAGGCCTCCACATCCTTGACACGGTCACAATCAAGGGGGCACAGTCTCGTGTCTCCAGGCTGCTGGGTCAGTGTGGCTCAGTGTAAGTGGCTCTTCAAGGGGTAGAGGGAGAACCTTAAAGAGATTGCTGGAGTCACAGAAGCAGTGGCCGTGGTCTGGCTCCATGGTTTGCCATCTTGGTGGCTCCAGAGTTGATAAGTGTCTCCCATTAAAAGTCAGTGCAGTTAAGAGGTTCTGCGATGGACAATCTGTACGAGCTGAGGCCGCCAACTGAGGCCAACAGCTAGACTCCTCTTCACAGAACCTGAAATTGGACTTGGCCAGTGAAGCCCAATGGTCACAAACAGAATAGATTTGGAAACTCAAGTTGAATTTTTGCATGAGTCTTTCGGGGCACATTTGAATTCAAACCCCAAATACACCAACATAGTTGTAGAAGGAAAATTTTAGTATTGCTCCAAATAACCTAACTTCTCCATGGGAAAATGTGTTGTTTAAAGGTCAGTAGGTGATATAGGGCAGGAAATTCAGGACTGTCATTTATTCTCTGTCTCTCTCCCATGCACACATAGGTGTGTGTGTGTGTGTGTGTGTGTGTGTGTGTGTGTGTAGAAGATAAAGTTGGGATTTTATCAACTTAGTTGTAGTTGAATATATGGCCTATATACATGAAATATTTTCAATATTCAGGGCTCAATATTCAGGCATCTACTGTTTTTACTGGTATCAGGCATCTACAGGTATTTACTGTTTCCTGAGGTACTGGCCAGTCAGCTCCAGTGTATATATGTTTAGCCAAATGTGAATTTGAAAGCAGTAATAGCTCTGTGTGTATGTATGTAAATTATCATTATAATTAAACCACTTTTAGAGTATCCAGATGAATGACTTTATCAATTTAGCAGTTCATTTTAAACCCTAAGATTTTTTTGTTTTGTTTTCACTTTTTGGAAGGACAGAATCCAAGATTCATTAATTTTATTAATGTACTTTTTAAGACACATTTTGGATATGACTAGTAGATTTAACAGTAGTGTTAGATATATATTCACTGATTTAAAAATACTTGAATTTTAATAAAAACAGTTTGGCTGTTGATATAGCAGCAGTATACTCTTGCTTCACATAATAATGCCCTTTAAAATTGTTTAATTGTAACCACAAACTATTGTATCCATGTGTAGTAACTTCTTAAATCAGGCCACCAGTTTCTAGCAAAATGCACATCCATTAATTTTGAATATAAACTTCTACAAAAGGTTGAACTCATACTCCTTTTAAGAGGAGGATATTGTTGATTTTTGAAGGAAAAATATGCAAAAGCACAAGCAGACATGCAGCCACACAAAACTAGAGGGATGCTCCAAGTTCAAATGTAAAACTCTGGGTTTTTCCATCAAATTTCATTTAGTATTCTCCATTTATGCAGGAAACATATTTAAACTGATTCTATCTGTGGATATTTTATGATTGTGCAAGATGTCTTTGAAAACCCGTTTCTGTGCTCAGCAATACACTTTTATACCTTAGGGTTAGAATAGGTCGTGTTCTTTAATCTTTGCACTACCGTCTCCCATATGCACAAAAGAGGAATACACGATCAGATGGTCTGTATGATCTTCAATAACATACACTCAACAGAGATGATACAATGTGGATTATTTGGAATGCTTTTAATACTTCGTACCCTTGAGAAAAGAAAAAGCATAATAAAAGGGCAAGAGAGCACCTGGGTATTTTCTGGGCATTTGGTGATGTCTGACATATTGAGATGGGTGATGCTTACTGGGTGTGTTTGCAAGGTAAAAATTTGTTGACCTGTAAATGTAAGATCTGTGTAATTTTATTCTTTATATTTTAACTTAGAAAGGTTACATAAATATAGGCTAGTGTAATAGTTTTAGTAAATCACTTATTCTATACATTTCAATTAAATCTTCTACAATAAGTAAACATTATTCTCTCCTCGTAATCTTCCTTTCCACACTCTGAAGGCCATTGTTGCTTTGCTGGGAGTGAGTTAATCAGAAATAATTGCAGGAAGCCACTGTGTAAACAATGTGCAAGAGGAAGACAGTGTGTGTGTGTGTGTGTGTGTGTGTGTGTGTGTGTGTATATATATATATATTTCTACTAAAAAATCATTTTAAATTATATGAGTTTGTATTCAGGTAGCTTGTGTTTTAAATATAGCTCTTCCTTTAAACTTGATGTATAATATTGAGAAACAAATCAGTGTCATTTAACGTTTAATTTATAAAATGCAGTATGATACTTTAAATCATTCAGTTCTCTTCCTGTTTTAAAATAAATCAACATCTTGCATGTGATTATGTAAAAATACTTGTTTAACAAACTTATGTCAAATTTCATACCTAAATATTTGAAAATCCAAGCATATAATTGAAAAAAAAAAATAGTGTCACTACATAGACTACTAATGTTAAGACTCATCATTGTTAATGATGATTGCATTAATAGTTAGTAACTTAATTGAGAGGAACTTGAACAATTTTAGACAAAAAAGATGCTGTAAAACAAGAAACTATCTTCATATTGTTTTTGAGACACAAGTAATTTACTTGATATAATCGTCTTGAACCATTTTACCCCAGTCTACATTTTAAGTTGATGAATCATGTTATGACACACAAGAGACAATCAAATTTTTTGAAAAGCAGATGGTAATTGTCAATTACTAATTGTGAACTTGCCAGTCCATTGAAGCAAACTTGGGAATACACTTTTCAACTGGAAGGTAGAAATCAAGGAAATAAAGAACAAAGAGAAGGCCCTCTGTGAATTCTGACACCAACAGATGGAATCCAGCTTCAGATAAACCAAATTTTAAAATATCAGCAATAAGGGAAATTTAATTTTTCACAAACCAGGTTAAATCAATTTTTTTTTAATCTAGCAATCTAAGTGTTTTTCTAGACTGTCACTAATTCCAATCATGATCTTCCACTACCATTAAAAATATCATTCAGAAACTATATATGTATTTACTTATAAAAATATATATTTTTAACAGGACTTTATTGGGGAACAGTGTGTACTTCCAGGACTTTTTCCAAGTGAAGTGGTTGTCTTTTCAATCTTAATTGTGGAGGGCGCAGCTCAGCTCCAGGTCCAGTTGCCATTGTTAGTTGCAGGAGGGCACAGCCCACCATCCCTTGCGGGAGTCAAACCGGCAACCTTGTGGTTGACAGCCCACTGGCCCATATGGGAATCGAACCGGCAGTCTTCAGCATTAGGAGCACGGAGCTCCAAATGCCTGAGTCATCGGGCCGGCCCAGAAATTATATTTTAAAACAGTTAGCTGTAGTTTCTCATTAGTCTAATAGGCAGCCTACCCAACATGGAGTGTGCTAGCCCACCTACACCTGAGAAGCTATAAAATTTCTGCTATGACTATCGCTGAACTGTTTCTTAAATCACTTACAGAGTAATGAGCCAGACTGTCCCTGCCTCACAGATGCTGGAAGAAGGCATGACACTACTGGTTTAGACAGAGAACTTGATTACTCCTGGCAGAGTAAGCAGTATGCACAACCCATTGTTGGTGCGGTAAACACAACCCTAGAAAATGCATCCCTGGCATACTCAGCTAGAATGTTCTGGGATGCTCAGGGCCCACTGCCACGCCCCACGGTCCTCTGGGCTTCCTCATATGTTTAATTAACTCTGTTGTGCAGTTTGCATGGCATTGTCATATTTAATGTATTAATTGTTTTCTTCCAACTATGCTGTGAAACGCAGAGTAAAGAGCCCTCTCATTTTTGTGACCTTAGCATCTATGGACACCGACAAAAACTTACTGTTTCCTCTGCTTCTGTATGGCTGTGCAACCAATCACCCCACACTTAGTAGCTTGAAACAATGATAACTTCATGAACTATCATGGTTTCTGCGCTCCAGAAATCAGACAGGGTTTGTCTGAGCAGTGCTGGCTCGAGAGCTCCTACAGGGTTGCAGCCAGATGGCTACTCCAGCTAGAACTCTGGGGGCTGGGAGAAGGTGGGGGCTGTCTGGGTAGCTTTTACATTCTAGGTAGTTTCTGGGCTTTGCCATGTGGTCTCTCCTCAGGAGCATTTGTGGGTTTTCATAGTATGGTTGCCTCAAGGTACTCAGACTCAGTGCTCCAAAGGAAGTGACATCTTTTCTCACCGTCACTTAGCCTTAGAAGTCACGCCGTCTGTGGTCAGCAGCCCACTCACACACAAGGAGAAGAAGCTAAGACCCCCCCTCAGCGAGGCAGGCATTTCAAGATAAGTTATGTGGCCATGTTTGGAAAGTACAGATTGCATATTGTTTTACACATTATTGTTGAAGAAAGGAAAACGGGGAAAACAAAAAGGAAGGACAGAAGGAAGGAAAGTGTGATATTGTGATTTATAATAAGAAATGCAGATTTGGTCTTGGTCCCCTTTTCTGGCACAAAGCTCCTAAAACCCTTGGAGTTTCCTAAGTGGTAAGAGTGATAAAGATGTCTTAATATCCATAACAAATCTCTCTTAACCACACCAGATTTATGTTAATGAGGTGACTTTGGGAAATTACCTAAGGATGAAGTCTGGTTGCCCAGCCATTCTGCCATGTGATTAGAGAGTTGGAATTTTCATTCCTTCCCCTTGACATCTACTGAAGGTTAAATTAACCACCAATGGCCAGTGATTTAATCTATCATGCCTATGTAAGGACGCCTCCAACAACCCAAAAGGATGGGGTTCAGAGAACTTCTGGTTTTGTGAACCAGAACATTTCCAGTTACCACTGTGCTGGGTCCAAACTCCACAGGCACACAAGCTCCTTTGTTTGGGATTTCTCTTTTATAGCTCTTCATCTGCCTGTTGATTTATATCCTTTAATGCCTTTTGTAATACAACAGTAATCTAGTGAGTTAACTGGTTTCTTGAGTCCTACAAGTTGTTCTAGCAAATTAATCAAGAGCAAGGAGGGGGTTGTGAAAACCTGTGATTTACAGCCATTTGGTCAGAAGCACAGGTGATAACCTAGGCCTGCGACTGGCCTCTGAAGTGGAGGGCAGCATTGTGGGATTGATCCCTTAATCTGTGCAATCTGATGCAATCTCTAGGTAGATGGTGTCAGAATTGAGGTGAATAGTAGAACATCTGGCTGGTGTTGAAGAAGTGATTGACAGTGTGGGGAAATCCCCACATACACACTTGGGAATATTGGGGTGCGAAACCTTTAGAAGGAAAGGAGAGACAAAAGAGAGAGGGAGAAAAGGAACAAAGGACACTAGCGACAACCTGAAGATCATAGAAATATAATTATAGTAACAATGTAAAACTAAAATATACAGAGTTTTAAAAAATATTTTATCTTGTGAATGCATACATTGAATCATTTTATTCATATGCTAAGAGTACAGTTGTCAATTAAGTTCATATCAAATGAAGGAACTGATAAATTAGTAAAAGTTAAAAAAACATTAAAATATGATTGGATAGTTTAAATATAAAAATAAGATATAAATCTTCTAATTTTAAAATAAATGTATACATCTTAACATTATTTTATGTTTCATTTCAACCATTAGTAACATAGTATTATTTTGTTCTTACTGAACAAAATGACACCAACTAGTTGTTTGAATAAAAGAAAAACAGCTGTTTTATTATGAGCACAGATATAAATGAATGAATGAAAAAAATGAATGAATAAATGAATAAAACAGATGAGTCCATATCTTGAATTCTGGTTGGTCAACAGATTAAGTTTTTTCTCACACACTAGAATGGGTTTTAGTGATTCCCATTTACTTTATTTCTGAACAAAGGTTTTTGTGGATTTTCTAGTACATTTTTGAGTCCTTGGAAAACATCAAAGAGCTATAACTTAAAATAGATACTATGGCTTATAGCATTGCTGGTCAGTGGTCTTTTTATTACTTTTCTTTTGACCTGTGCATCATTTCTTAGGAAGTTTCTACTGTTGTAGGCTGATAGGCAATTTACTTACATGTAATGTGACTCTTCCCCTTACCCCTATAGTTGCCAACTTCTCTGAATGCTACCCGGAGCTTCCTGAGTAGGTGTGAATGACAGGTCTGCTGATAATGGAGGTCATGCCATGTGGAGATGATGTGTTCCTTTATTTTGCAGTCCTTGCAGCAGCTTCTGACTATCAATTGTTTTTTTTTTTGTTTGTTTGCTTTTTTCCCCCTGCCTTTATTGGTGAGTGAGGGACGCTAGTATGAGGAGATAATAACACTATTTTGGAGTTCTTTTATGGCATTAAATTATGCTGCAATGATGTCTGTTTATCATGTGTGTTCCTTTCCCTGTGCAAACAGTTTCAATCCATTTAATCACATTTTCAGTCAATACATTACCTTTTTAAAAATCGAATCCGAGTGGTATTATTTTATAGAAATATTTACTTAATTCTATTATTTTATAGAAATATTTACTTAATTCTATAAAGATACCATGTTCTCCTTTCTCTTCATGTCAGTTTCATATTCCCTGTATTCCCAGCTGAGATAGTAATTAGAAATATTGTGATTCACATGTTCTTTCTCAGATGGCGTTTTTGCTTTGAAGCACATCTTGGTATCAGTATGTTATTCTTACCGTAGTATTCTTCATGTAGTAACACAAAACTAATTTTGACGTCCTTGACAGCAGTGAGTCTCTCAGTATTTCTCTCTCCACCATCTTTTTTGCAGGCCAACTGAACTTCTTTATGGCTGGAAGCTATTATTTTCTGCATCAGGGCATTCAAGAAGGCCCTTCTGTTTTTCTGGAAAAGAACCTTATTTCCTGACCCCCAGTGGTGCCTAAATAACCCTTCCTCATATGATAGTTCTGCTCCTAAACATTGTTTGTCCAGGTAAAGACTGACACTCCTGTTAACATATTAGGTAATTGTTCTATGACCCAAAAAAAGTCAAATCCTCTCTCTCTTGCTCTCTAGCTCTCTCTCACTACACACACACACACACACACACACACACACACACACACGCACACGCACACGCGCACACACGTGCACACACACAAACACATACTTTTTCAATTATCTATCTTACATAGTAAACTCTAAGCTTAGTGAGGACAGAGACCAAGTTTTTTCTCACGGCCACAGTATCCAGCCCATTGTAAGGGCTCAATAAACAATACATGGATATGTTTGAACTCAATATTAATCCCTATTTCTAGCCCGTATCTGCATTTGGAAAAAGTCTTCTCTGGGCCAGAAGAGAAAGACAGGAGTTGAGGAAATACAAAAATAAAATGAAAAAAAGAAAGGATGGGTCAGAAGTGGAAAGTAGGATAAGAATGAGAAATGCTCAGGATGAGACTTGAGTAAGCAGGGATCTGTTCACAATTAAGAAAAAAATGAGCTGTAAGTGGCGTGACCGAAAGGGTTATTCAGTTTCTAATACTAAATCTGAGCTAAATAAGGCTAATACTAAAGATAGGTACAGTTTTTGAATTTTGCAAGGTGTTTTGACACATCCTGTTTAACTTGTCCTAAAACAAACAGTGTGAATAAGTTTCTCATTTTTACCTGTGTGGTAAGTGCAAAAAGTCTGAAAGTGTCTGAACCAGTGCTGGCGGAGGCTCATTCCTAGTGTCTCCTGAGACCATCCTCTCCTTCCGATCACCATATCCCCCTGCCTAGCTCAGCCATTTACCCTATTCCAAACAGGAGTTTCAGATGGCTTCCACATTTCTCTTCACGTGCTTTCTTGGCCATTCCATATCCTCCCAAGTGCTTCCAGAGTGTTCTTCTAAAATTTAAAATTTATCATTTCACCCAGCTTTAAATCTTTCTCGGCTTCCTTCACAGTCACGGAAAGGTTGAGTATAATTTGTTGCCTGTCTTATTTATATTCCTTTTTCCATTATGCCTCCCTCTTCTCCCTACACTTTTGATTATTTATAGATGCTTAAAAATGACCTTCTCTCTTACTCCTCTGGGCCTTTCTGCAGGTTCTGCTGTCTGGCATGACTTTCCCCCACATTTTGTACACGGTTAAATGTCATTTATGCTCAAGCATGCAGTTCCCCTGTCAGCTCTGCAGTCTTTTGTAATTCCTGTAACTGAATGAATTACCTCTTCTTTAATTTTCTAAAATGTGTCCATTATATTCTGCATTATCATATTTTTGGCTCTTATTACAATACTCCGCTCTTGTACTACACACATTTACTGAGGGCACTGACATTTCTCTGATTATATACATATTCTGAGTACTTAATCTAGACCTGACATAGCATATGAATTATAGAATATGGGCTGAAGACTGGTTTTAACCCAGGTTCTCTAGGATGTAAGTGATAAAAATTAATTTCAATTTTGCTTAAGAAAAAGCTAACTTTTTAAGAAGTGAATTAAAATATCCAATAGAATACAAGTAAAAGTTGAAAAGACTGGAATATATATTTTTTTTTTCTTTTTTTTTTTTTTTTTTTCCCTGTTTCTTTCTTCTGTGTGCCCTTTTATCTTTTACTTCTGGATTTTCAGTTTTTCTGGGGGCATATGGCCACTACAAAGCTCCCAGATTACACAAATTACTGACTAATTTGTTTGCTTTTCTGAATTCCAATTCCAAATGCCTGTAGAAAGAATTCCTATAAAAGATTTTACAAGGCTTAGACTGTGTATCACATGGTCAGTTGCTGTTTGGGTCAATCCAAGGAGTAATTACTGGGATGGAATCGTCCTCTTTCCAACAACAGCTTTCTTAAAGAGAAAGGATTATTACAAACTGAGCTGATAACTTCACATAGGTCACTAGATTTCTCTATGCAACCTAAAATCAGAGAAACTTATTAGAGTAACAAATGTACAAGTAAAAAAGGAGAACATAGTCAAATGTTACTCTTGGAAAAGAGGTAAAACTATTGTGAGACAAAATGCAAACTAGTGTTTCATTACTAAAGAATATTTTTTTTTTAAACTTTAGAACCTGTTGTAAGTCAATTTTATTTTTCTTCTGATACAGATTTTGCTGTGTCACCATTTTGTATGCCCTGGTGATTTTCATCATTTTCTGGATAATTTGATATTTCATTTTCTATTTAATCCTCCTGTTCCCGTCATTTCCAACCTATTAATTGTTCTGTTTACCTTTTCTAAGTTATCTAAAATACTATGGAGATTTAGATCTCTGACTTAAAAATTTTATCAAGATATTCTTGTGGCTATTGTATTAGTCAGGATTCTCTAAAGAAACAGACTAATGAGATGTGTGTGTGTGTGTGTGTGTGTGTGTGTGTGTGTGTGTTTATATAATATGTATCTATATACTAGTATATACTTTCCCAGACATATTAAACAAATGTAAGAAGAATTGGAAACATAAATATATGGTACACAATTTTTACATAACTTTTTCAGTTTTAGAAAAATCTAGTAAGTGAGTAATTGATAAGAGTATAAAAAAGTAATATAATCAACACACAAATAATATAGGTGTAAATAAAGAAAACCTTATGTCTCAGATATTTATATTATATACATGTATCAACATCAGTCAAACATTTGACTGAGTTAGTTAATTTTATGTGTCAGAGTGGCTAGGACATGGTACCCAGTTTGTAGTCAAACAGTCTAGAAGTTGCTGTAAATGTTGATATGATTAACATTTAAATCTGTAGACTTTGAGTAAAACAATTTACCCTCTATAATGTGTGTCATCCTTATCTAGTCAGAAGAAAAAAAAAAATATATATATATATATATTCTGACTGGATTACTTTGTTCTCCACTGCCTCTTTCTACTAAAATTAAAAGTATCATTTAGAACAATTGTACTTTCTAATAACAAACCCTACTCTATCAAAGTATCCAAAGTTTTCCTTAGTTACAATAGCATTTTTTAGTTAACAGCTATTTTTTACTATTACTTTTGTCATTGTGTCCTGTAGTATTCTGCAATTCTTTTCTTTCCGTAGTTGTATTATTTGTTAGCCTTGAGTTCCAGTGTTAATGAAGAAAAACAATTTACTTATTAAATAGCTTGCTTTTGCTATGTGGGAGTCTTTAAGATTTTCTTTTATTTTTTGAATTTCCCAAAGTTTGTATTGTTTTGTCACCAATCCCACCCAGCATAATGTCAAACATTTGCATATCCAAATCATTATTCATTGTAGGGATGTTATTTTACTTTTGTTGGAGTAATTATTGTCTCATCATCATTCATTTATTTTTTCTCTTCCTGTTATTTGTATATTACATTTCCTGGATTTATCTGTCACTTCTGTTTTCTTTTCTCTGTTATTCTCATGCCTGAGTTTTGTTTCCTCCTGTGTGTTTATAATCATGTTTCTACTTGATATCCAAAACCTCCAGTATTGGCCTCAACTATAATCATTCTCCACTAGCCACCAAATTTATCTCTGTGAAAAATCATATTTTACATACATATGTATGTATAGATACATAAAGATACATATTCTGTATATACCCAAATATACATATGCAAAGACTATAATTTGTGTTTAACTAAATGGATTTTTTATGATCTATACTTTTTGTATCTTGCTTTTCTCATGTAGTATTTTTTGTATGAAAAGCACAAACTTTACAAATCAACCAATGTAGGTGCTTTGGTTTAGGTGTGCATAAAATACTTTGATTTAGATACATGTCAGTGTATTGAACTGCTTGCATGGTATGAGTGTTTATTTCTCAAGTTTGGTTCATTTCATTTAAATGGGGAGGTGTCAATGTGGGTAAATTTCAGAATGGTTTAGAATTATATTGAGGATTTCTATTGAATCTATTGTTAGTCCATTAAAACTTCCTCCTAACTGCCTTTATATTTGTCCAAATGACTATATCAAAATGGTCTGCTTTCACGGATTGAGTGAAAACACCATCCCTAAATTAAGGGGAGGGGGGGAGTATATATATGTATGTATATGGTCATAGTTAAATCAGTTAAATGTTTAGCTCAGAACAAAGGAGAAAACCCAACAAATTAACCTCAGATAAACAAGAAAGAGTCAACAGACATTAAAATTCATACATGGGATTCATGATTAAAATCACAAGCTGTCCATCATCAATATTCCCCAATACAAAAGAGCAGATCTGTCTAATGCCTCAGTTTAAATATTCTGGAAGGAAATTACTAAATATATGTATAGACATCATTTGTGGATTCTGTACTTCTTAATTCGTATTCTTCAAGTGGTCAGATGCAAGCTGTGCTCGAGACTAGTACAACTAATGACAGACCTAAGTATTTCATTTTCTTTTCAGCTTTAATTATTAATTAGTACATTGTGATTTTTATTAAACCTGACTAGAGGCTTTTGCCAGTGTCAAACATAAATAGAAGAAAGAGAAAATTTTAGGCAATATTAAGAGAAGTCTCTATATTAAAATTCTCAGTTCCTTCTGTGCATAAAAACAATGTGTCTCTTTCCTTTAATTGGCTGAAATGAATAAGATCTTTGAGAAAGGAAAAATAAAATCAGTGTATCCTGTTATGATGTTATAACTAATCATTTTCAATTGGAATAGACTATAAAGGCTTTTGTAAAGTTAATTTTAAGGGTTGAAAGATAAATTTACATTTTGGATTGAATTCAATTAAAGATAATATACACACAATTTAAGTCCAGCGAGACTGGACAAAAGTCTTAGTTTGGGTGATATATGATTACCCTAATTATTACAGCAACATTTTGAATAGCGATAGCAGATGACTTTAATACTAGAAATGTAATACTTAATATCACATTTCAGTTGCTGTTCTTAATATTTCATGGGCTTTTATTTAGGTTGTTTAGTAAGATTTCATTCCCTTGTCAAGATAGGAAAGTTTTTCAATTTTGTTAAAACAGGACTCACCACAATACAAAATTAGAAGTAACATGAGTCTTATTTTGACGTCTGCCACATAATTTTAGTTACTTCACGTATGGGACATTTTTACACTAGCCATCACGTAGTATCCCAGTCATGAGACTACGTTTATGTATGTTGGTCTGTATGTGTATGTGTGTGTATGTACTTATTCCTGTGCTTTCTAAATAAGGGATATCAGAAAATATGGACATGGATTATATGACTTGTTGATGTTTCTAATTAAAATCAAATTATCATTTACTTTGTTAATAGACTTGAAAATTCTGCAAGTATATGTGAAAGGTTCTTTATTTTATTATTACAAGTGTCTAAATCAGTCTCTTTGCTTAGTTTTTTATAATGTATCCCTGACTCATATCTCTTCTATTAGAATTGTGCGGTTTTATGAGTCAAGAGAAATCATTTATATAGTATTTTGGGTCTGTACAGAATTTGAAAGCATTAGAGGCTATATTTAGATGGACACCATTTAATATTTAATGTTAAGAATATTTAAATTTTAATTTAAGATGGAGTAAGAAATCTTATTAATTGAACATCTGGAATTGAGAATCCATAACAGTGTATCAAATTATGAGGTTTTAATGAAGAGATACTTGAATCTAGACTGCCATTTATAAACTAAATCACCTTAAGTAAATTATTGATTCATTGGAGGATTTGTTTCCTCATCCCTAAAATCAGGTAAGTGCTGTCTACTGAAGAAGTCTGTTGTAACAAAGTAACGTAGAAAAATGCATGGTAAACTGAAAAGTGCTCGATAAAATTAGCTATCCTATCTTTGCTTCCTGTTCCCAATAATAGCAACGTCCACGCTTCAGTGCACACTCTTCATCCAGTTCTTTCCTGGCACTTTATGGAAACATGTTCATTATTTCTTTTAATTAAACCAGCCTGAACTAAATTGAGACTTAGTAGTTTATTTTCTGTGAGTCATAGGCTTTATTAAGCAAATTATTAAGGTAACTATAACCTTAGGATTCTCAGTGAAGAAAATATTAAAATATTAATCATAGTACCTAACTTTGGAAGAGCCCTTAGAGATCAAATATGTACCTACTTTATTTTATGGAGGAAGAAATGATGGTGAAATAATCTTTCCAAAGTCATTTGCTAAATCGTTTTTAATATGTCTATGAATTTTGTGTTTACTGCAGGTAGACCTTTTTTAGCTCTGTAAGATAAAACGGAAATGAAAAGGGGGGAAAATTAACTCTGAAGACTGCAGTGAAGCTCAACAAAGGGTATGGTATTTGAATACACTTTAAAGGATTTAAGTCACAAAAGTAGTATATTATTGTCAATAAATGATAGGCTTCCCTACTAGGTAAATTTTCCACTTAGTTTAGTAAAATCAGGTACTCTTTTAAACTTGAAAGAGTATCTTTGCCAATGCTCTCGGAGGCCTATGAATTACATAAGTTATAGAAAGAAGTTAAAGGTGGACCCTGTATATTGGCCCTATATTGTTTGCGTCTTCAAGGCAGCTGGAACCATAGCTCAAAAGCCCAAACTCACATTTTCACACATATGGTTGCTTTAAATATAATTGAAATAAGCAGATGTTTAGACATATAAAGCCTTCCTGCTTTGCATACCCTGCAAACTACACTGAACTTTGGCAAGCCATAAATAAGATAAAACACGGTACCAGGAAAGACCCCACTGCCTGCTGCCCTTAGTTGTCTGACTCAGAAACTCTCCATTGTGCGACAAAGCAACACCCTCAGGACATGGAAGCTTTCTCAGTGGCCCCCTCTGCCACCGCCCCCACCCCCAGAGTCCCCTTGCCTTCCTCCTCTCCTGGTTGGTGGCCCAGACTAAGCCTGTGGCAGGTCACAGGCTGTCAGGGATTTCCCCTCACATCCCCCCTCACAAGGCAGCATCAGAATAAAGCTGTATACGTGCAACTGCCACCTCTTGCCTTACCTCTTACCATGATCAGCCTCCAAGTCCTTTTAACTGAGTACAAGGTCAAACTTAAAAACACAGGCTTTTTAACTTATTTGGATTTAGAAAATTGTAAAACATATAAAAGCAACTAATTAAACCTAAATAAAGAGTCATAGATTGCATATTTTCCGTTTCTATGAACCAAACTCTCTTGAAATCACTCTGATTTATGCTCAAGTGGAAGGAAATAATCTGTTCTTCTGCACTTGGTTTAAGTAACTAACAAAGAAGCAGCAGGGTTCTTGTCTCATCAATAGTATCTGAAGGATGCAGAGCAACGTCCCATAACATCATTTCTCATACTCTCACCACTCCTCACCGTGTCATTAAACCGTTCTGTGCACTTGAGACTGTGTAGTGGAAAAATCCTATGATGCTAGTGTAAGGATAAGGGGGCAGGCTTCTCCCTAAACCCTTAAATAAAGCCTGCATTTTTTGAGTATCAGAATCAGACTGAAAAAGTCACGTAAGTTCCTCCTCATTGAATGAGTTTCATCACAACTGTTACCTCCCTCAGAAATTGTCCTTGAAGCATGTTCCCACACTTTGGTCTCATTAAGTCCCTTTCCTATGTTTCTCATTGATTATAGCGGTTATTATATTTTTAAAAAATTATTTTCCAGCTTTTTCCTCATTAATTATCAAATTCAGTAAAATCAATGGTTATGTCTTATCTCTTTATTCTTATGATCTGTTACATTTCCTTTTATTGTTTCTGGCATAGAGTACTTCATTTTTCTTGCTTTTTATTTTTAAGTGTATGAGCTGATTTCCTTTACTTTTTTCCTTTTCATAATTAAATTGAATTTCATTCATTAGAATTACTCTAGATAAATATTCAATCGGCAATTGAGCAAACACATTGTCCAGTATAGTTAAAGTGGAAGAGTAGGAATCATATTAGAACATCCTGATATTTTAATAGAATTAAATTTAAATAGAAATCACAAGGCTTGATCAGAATCATAGCTATCAGTAAAGATTTTGGTACCAGGTTTTGAGTTAATATCAGCTGTGTCACAACAGGGTCATTGAGTTAGTTGAGGAGTGTACCTAAAACAGCAACAGGATAGGATTAACATGACTTTGGACAAGAATTGAATCACTATATAGAAAAAGTTATAACCAGGGAAATACAAAGGAGAGTAACTTTTTTCTTCTGGACAGTTATAACTATCTCTTGACAAGTCTTCCTGGGTCTGAATTATTTAAAAGCCTCTTTATCTTTTCCTCCAAAATTAACTTAAAATCCTAGGTCACACAATTTCCCTTCTCTGTAACCTCTTATGACTCACCATTGATTATAGAATAAAGTTCATTAAAAACTTTCCACAGCCCACCTTTGGTGTTCTAACTCATTACATCATTTTAGCCAGTAGGCATGTATTTCAAATTGTCTTTTCTTTGTACTTCATTAGTGATGAAGTCTAATCATATTTTAGAGGCAAATAACTCAATTATTTTGTTTTCAAGATTGTGTGTGTGTGTGTGTGTGTGTGTGTGTGAAGAACACATAGATATCTACATATTTTTAAAATGTAAATTCAATTTTTAATATCAAAAGGACAGCATTTGACAAAAAGGAGTCACCTTTGGAATCTAGAATATTTGCTTTGTTGGCCTGTAACAATCAACAACATATATAGAACATACTTAATTGTAAATTTTCATCGTAATATACCTTTTATTTTAAATTTATTTTCGGATATTTTTACTTGTTTTGCAAGAAAGTCACACGTGTTTCAAATGCTTAAAAAATTATTTCAGGCTTTCAAATACTGGACTATTTTTATGGGGAGAAAAATCTTTATTTGCCATGGAGATATATTTTTAAATTGAAGTGTGTACATCTCTGCAAGTTGGAAATGTCTTTTTTCAATGTATAAAGAGAAATGTTCTGGAATCTTAGGATATTTGCATTTGCTTTTCATTAACGACCTCATTTTTCACTCGAGCAGGTAAAGTCTAGAATAATCCCATCACTGTGATTCATTGATAGAGACATACTTAATCACATGGTTGTATTAATAACTTTTGGTTACATTTTATACCTTGGTGATTTTATTAGGTCAACATTCATCATTCTGTATCTCATTGGGAAACACTTCTCTGAGAAAAGCTAAAATTGAATTGATTTCTCAGCTTTATTAAGACATGAGCACACTGGTCATACCTGTCTCCCATTTGTACTTGCTTCTTGATGTTTTTTTCTGTGCAGTAGGCAAAAAGGAAACCTGCATTTGCTATAGATGCTGACAGGTCAGAAATCATCTGAAGAGTATTCTAAATGGCTAAGATTTGAAGCTGTCTGGAAACACTTATATATGAGAGAAATGGATAAAGGAAACTAAGAAGTTTGACCTGAGAAGAGAATAATTAAAGGATAAATTATAATCTTTCCAAATACTTGTGAACCAGGAATTGGGAACAGGCGTCATATTTTGCTGTGTGGTTGCAGGTGTACCACCACCAAGTGGATACCTAAGGGTTAACTGAGAGAGTTGGGAGAGATGCCTTAAGGAGAGGCTAGCCAACAGAGAAACATAGTATTCTCCCAAAGATGAAAGCTTCCCAAACTTCAGTGTGCACCTGAACCACCGTGGTGCCTTGTTAAAGCGAGGATTGTGATTCAGTAGGACTTAGGACCTGAGATTCTGAATTTCTCACAAGCTCTTAGATGATATAAACATTACTGCTCCAGAGAGAACACTGAGTAACAAGGCTTTAGGTGATTCACTACCTGTGTTCATCTGATGGTGGTCAGGATCAGGAAAAGAATAAGTGGAAGCATTTCTTGACTAGCACTCTCGGTTGAATCCTGCTCAGAACCAAAGTTCTGTTGAAAACAACAGTTGGGGAGCTTGAGGCTACTTAAAGAAATCCATGATCAGGAGAAACCAATGACTTGATTGCTTCTGATTGGTGAGACTGTAGGAGCAACCAGGGTTAGAGTTCATGGAGGTTATTCTATAGATAAACAGAAACATGCAGTTTAGTTTTGAATGACACTGATTCAAATAAGTTAGATATCCAGGCAAATATCAGAAAACAGCAGTGACCAAAGCAGGAACAAACCAACTGGAACATATAGACGATCTTGGGAAAAAGGCATGTGGCATCAGTATTGAATTAAAAAAGCAACAAACAAGCGATTACCATGTTTCCCCAAAAATAAGACCTAGCCGGACCGTTAGCTTTAATGCGTCTTTTGGAGCAAAAATTAATATAAGACCAGGTCTTATTTTACTCTAATATAAGACCTGGTCTTAAATAATAATGATAATAATAATATATCATATCATATCATATATCATATCATATTATGGGGACAGAGTCCGAGAAAGCAGTTTCCAGACTCTTTGCCTCATGTGGAAAAGTGCTGGCTCAGGTAGTAGATAGCCATCAGTTGTGGCTAATTGACCATCAGCTGTAACCAGTGAGCCAATTAGCCCCTGATATTACTGCTGTGGCTGCGCTGGTTGGTGAGTTGAGAGTCCAGAGTCAGTGGAGTTGGGTCGGTCGGGTGGTAGGCAGAGAAGCGGATGGCAGGTTGCAGGCCGTGTGGCTCCAACCTCCAGTGAGACTATAGTGGTATGACTCCCCTACCTATGGCTGCATGGGTGTTCCTTTTTGGCCTAGCCATATCCTGCCTTCTTATGTGGGGAGCGGGAGCTGAGACCCCACAGGCTACCTCGCATGACAAATGACGCAGTGAGCAGGATCCCCCGCACAACACATATTATATATCATATCATATCATATCCCTGTCTTATTTTACTCTAAGACTCAGTCTTTATAATATAATACCAGGTCTTATATTAATTTTTACTCCAAAAGATGCATTAGAGCTGATGGTCTGGCTAGGTCTTATTTTTGGGGAAACAGGGTAGTAAGCAACTCAGAAACAAAATGCACCTGATGACAGACAAATGTCAGGGACTATGTTTTAGAGTATGTACCAACATTAATTAGCTACCCTCCTCCCTCCCATGCACACCCCATGTTAAGTGAATTATGTCACAACTTACCTTGGAATTGGAATATGTCTCTTAAAGTCATGGAAGCAGTACATTTAACACTAATTGATAAAAAAAAAAAAAAAAAAAAAAAAAACAAGAAAATCAAGTCATCTCACTGTAAGAAATTATTTTCTTAAAATAATGAGTGTACCTAAGAGCAAAACAAACAAAAATCATAGTAGGTGGCCTCATGATAAGTATGCACTGCAATTTTTTAACAATGGAGGCACTCTGCCTTTCATACCGTGTTTCCCTGAAAATAAGCCCTAACCTGAAAATAAGCCCTAGTATGATTTTTCAGGATGACATCCCCTGAATATAAGCCCTAATATGTCTTTTGGAGGAAAAAAAAATAATGAGACCCAGTCTTATTTTCGGGGAAACATGGTAGATGTAAGACAGGAGAATCCTGTTGTAGATGAGCTAGATAAACTTCATAATTCTCTCCTAATCTACGGTTTTATGATGCTAACATTTAAGTGAAAGTGAAGCTTATTATTGTACGGCACCCAGCAAATTTTCATTCGTGGTCAGTGCTGCCAAAGGTTCACATTAAAAAAATAAATAAATCTCTAAGTTGTGCACGTCACCCTCTTATTCTGAATTCTCTAATAGTTATCTTTCTGACACTGACAAGACACAGCATATTCTCTATGCATTTGAACACAGTAAAATCCATGCTCCTGAAACTGTCCCTAAGAGAGTTTATCTTATCTCAGTTGTCTTTTAAAGGCAACACATCTCATGATTCCTATACATTCACTCTCTAGTTAAACTATTTATTCATCCTTGTTCGAACTTATTTGGGCTTTTCCACCTCTTTACTTAACAACATTATTTTAAGGAAAAATGAGCAACTACTGTCTTCAGGTCCCTTACCTTTCTTTTCCTAAAAATGTTTTGTCTGCTGGTCTAACTTTCTGGTCATCTCTCTGATTATCTAGTTTCCTTTATCTATCTGCTATAGGCTGCATTGTGTCCCCTCAGAATTCATATCTAACCCTTAATACTTAAGAATGTATTTAGAGTCAGGGTCTTTAATGAGGTAGATTAAAATGAGGCCATTGGGACAGTGACTAGTCTAATTTGACTGATGTCCTTAGAAGAATAGGAGGCTAGGACACAGATCACAGAAAGACAAAGTGACAACCCTGTGAGAACACAGTGAGAAGGTGGTCATCTGCAAGCCAAGGGGAGAGGCCTCCAAAGAAATCCAACCTTTGGGCAATGTGACCTTGGATTTCTAGTCTCCAAAGCTGAGAGAAAATCTGTTTCTGTTTTTTAAGCTACCCAGTCTGCGGTACTTTGGCAGCCCTAGAAAACGAATACACTACCTATCATTGCAAAAAATATTTTGGGAAAACTTTAATTTTCATGACTCCAGGGTAGGGCTACTATAGCTGGTGAACATACCTAGGGATTCTGTGGGATATAAGTGTGGTATATAGAATATATTGTATTATAAATCATCATCTATATCTTTGACTTTGCTGTGGGACTTCAAGGATCTAAATTTTAGTCCAGACTTGGCCAAATGTCCCAGATTAGAGGAATGTGAAATGTGCAGACAAGTTTCCAAGGGTTATTATAAATCTTCACATGTAATTATAGATGTGAGCAATGTAAAAATAAAAATATAAGATTTTAATATGTCTTGAAAGATACTTTATATGTGTCCTATATATCTATATCCCATATACACAGGTATATTCTATATCCATATAGCACAGATATATACATAGATATGGATATATTTCATTATATATATATATATATATATATTTTTTAATTCTACCTCTTGCCTTTTATGGGACATCATAATTTGATGTTTTTTATTTCTTTTTTCTATTCCATGTCATTTCCTTATCATAAAATTTCCATGCCATTAAATTATTTGGAAATCCTATGATATGGAATAAAGATCACTTACAACTTCAGCAGAAATGTTTGATGGAGTATTCCAGCTTTTCCATGATTGGCATTAAATCACACCTCTCTACAAGTGATTTTCAGTGGAGAATTAAAACCCATCCCTCTTCCTTTGAGACAGTAGTTTTCCAAACTGACTGCACATTAGAATTACCTTTGGGATCTTTTTAAGCATTATAGTTCTCGGGGATAAATCCAGAGATTCTTAGTTAGTTGTTCTGGGGCAGGGCAGGGGGATGGTGGACATCAGAGTTTTTAAAAAATGACCCAGGTAATTCTTACAGTCAGCCAAGGGAAAACAAACAAACAAACACTACTGCTTTATGAAGTTTGACAAACAGTGGGATTTTTTAGTTCTGTGTCTCCTGTATGAGTGTCTTAGTGTAGCAATTTATAACATCATTATATCATTTTATTTGTCTTGAAAAGATCATTTTCCTTCATCATGTCTAAGTAAAATAAAATATGTGTTGCAGAAAATCATACAGTAGGCTTGGGGAATATTGTCTGGCGTAGGAATTGTTTTACTTGACCACTTAGCTAAAGATACCGTTTGTCAAATTATGTGCAGAGGTCTGGATACTTAGGGAGATCTTAGGTAGAAAGGGGTGGAATTACTTAGTATTTACAGGAACAAAAATATTTTTTTAAGTGAAATTTGATTTTGTGTGGGCTGCATCATTTGAAAACAAGTTAAACTCCACTTTGGAGAAGTGGACTGTTTTTAATTCTATAAAATGAAAACCAGCTAGTTTGGGTGCTGAATGTTAACATAGTCTAAGTTAAAGCCTGGATTAAATGTAACATACACCTTTTATATATAACCTAAAATAATATGTGAATTGAAAGGATAGTTAATTTTTAGCTAAGATAGAAGCTTTACCAAATATTTATCTGGGACAGGATTTCCTGGGTTTCTTTCATACTTTATCCACACACATACTGAATAAATGACACTATTGCAATTCCACTGATCGATCTAGGCATCAACATTCAACTGAAGACTGTTAGAAAATAGGCTGCTGCTACTTTTGTTTTACTGTATTTTTCTGACTTGTTTGATTGTTAATTTCCAGAGTTGTATAAAATTAAAAATATTTCCTATTTTCTGAAATTGACCGTTTGGGGCTTTGAGGTTTTTTGTTTTGTTTTATTTTGTTTTTGAGAAAGGTAGAGAAAATTCCTTCCGTCTCTATAATTTTATTCAACTTTTCTTATTTAAGTAAAATACCCCTGATGACTTCAGATAACTCCAAGGAAAAAGTTTATTGAAAATAAAAAAGCCTTTCACAATCAGAATTTGTGATATTTGGAAGCAGAATTTTGGGCAAGTTTATCCCATGTAAAGGAAAAAAAATATGAACTGAACTACCGTGTTTCCCCGAAAATAAGACCTAGCCAGACAATCAGCTCTAATGCATCTTTTGGAGCAAAAATTAAGATCGGGTCTTATTTTACTATAAGTCTGGGTCTTATCTAACATAATATAAAATAAGACCGGGTCTTATGCTAATTTTCGCTCCAAAAGCCACATTAAAACTAATTGTCCAGCTAGGTCTTATCTTCCGGGAAACACAGTATGTTAATTACCTAAATTGAAATTCTCAGTAGGATCAGATCTGAGTATTCTGATACTAAAATGTACTGCAATGCTAATACATATGTTAGAGGCACAGTGTTCCACCTTTCAGTTAAATGCTCCTTTGCTTTTTTAGATTCCATAAATATATTAACAAATAAACAGAAATGTTAAACTACAGTTATCAACTTTACTAATCATGATGTAAAGTGTATTACAAAATTAATAATATAGGTCTTTAGACTTGCAAAATACTTTAACTATTCCAGAGCTGATTCAGGATGTTGGCTACTGTGCGTTTTTTAATGTTTCCTTCCAACCAATTTGTTTGTGACAGGAAATATATATTGCCCTCAGAAGACAAAAGGCAGAAAAAATGAAATGTCTCGTTAAAAATCATATTTTCTGTCTTCATTTTGATTATAGAAAACTCCCAGTTAAGGCTCTATACATATGGCTATTCCTTCCTTTAAATGGTTACTTACTAGCATTTAGATAACCCTGGGGGTAAGTCTTTTTTTCTAAAATAGTAAGGGAATTTCCTTCAGAGAACAATTTGAACTGTAACACTGATCTGACTTTGTAATAAGTATTGTGATATTTGACTTTGTTTTGTAGTAATGGTTTTTCATTAATTCATCAACCAAATGAAATTAGATCCTCAGCAAAATGCCCAACATTGTGCAATACAGGATAAAATTTGATCTCTGTTTGAAGGTGCATTTACAAACAGTTAAAAAATGGCTCCTTCATTTTCAGTCCTTTTACAAAAAAACAAACAAAAAGAAAATATGCAGATAGAATAACTGCATATACATCTAGGCTGTATCCTCATATTCATGCATTCAGTACACACATTGAATTATCTTCCAAATATGACACTGCTAGTGGTGGTTACTAAATGAGTAAAATCAACTTATCTTTTTAATACATGGGATCTAAACAAAATACAAAGCAGTTGCTTAATCTAGTTTCAAGTGTATATAAAGTAGATAATGTGCTATTTAGTTTCTGAATTTTAGTGGATGTGCACTGGACACTTTCAGGTTTTTGTATATATAAAAATTCAATTTTCGGAGAATAGGTAGCTTCTATCTTAATTCAATCAGATGAATTTGTATTTAAAAGGAAGAGATGGACTGTAATTATAAAGTTGTTTGATGCTCTTAAATCAATTCATGTGCTGATGCTTGGAGTTCCAGCTGCATTATGAAAATGTAGTGTCTGGCTCTTGAATTTTCCAAAACAATAAGGGAGATCCCTGCAGGACAACAAAGGAATGGAAAAGTAGCAAGTGTGCTGCTGCTGAAATGAATGCAAATGGCATCTCCATTCATTTCATTCACAGCAATCTGTCACCTTTTACTTTCTCTTTCCTGAGAGAAATAGGGGATAATACTGGAAATAGTAATGCATAAGTGGACAGGGGCTGACCATTAAAATGTTTACCGTTTCCAGAATGATGCCTGCAGATGTTACAAAATTGAAACTGGATAGGTGTTAAAATCGCTGCCGATTTCTATTCATTTGAATGGCAGCAACCCAGAACACTGTTTTATGGTTTTGTGTTGAGGGGCAATCCATTATCTTTTTTTTTTTTTTCCCTATCTGGGATCAAATATTATTTTTGTGAGGATTAGGTCTCTGTGGTAAGCAGCAATGGAACCAATACTATGAAGCTTGAATATCAAGCTTATTTCCAAATTCAACTCCTTTACAATGGCAGAGTTGACTTAGAAATTGAAATCCCAGTTATGTAATTGATTTCTAAATGTTTTGAATAGGAAACCCTTCCTTCAAAATAAGTATTTAAAAGACTCAGGAAATTAAAAAAAAAAAAAAAAAAAAGAGTAGCAAAAGAGAAAAATACGGTGTTTTTGTATAACTTAGAATTCTTAAAAGATTGTATGAATGCCAAATAACCAGTATTTACATACGGTTTTGGGCAAGTAATTTTGTCAGCAGTTTTTAGTAAATGAGGAAAATGAAACATAGAAAGGTTAAGTATATTTTTTCCAAGATTCACATACTTGTTTAGGTTATAACACAATGTTTTTTTGTTTTTGTTTTTGTTTTTGTTTTTTGGAAGCAACAATCAACCTGACTTTGAATGGTGCATGTAACATAAAGCCCAAATAAAATAGTCATATTTGTTTTTAAAAAGAAATCGGCTTCTCTATAATACAAGATGTTATGAGTCCGGTAGAAAAAGAAATACAGATTACTATTCCCAGGCTGATTCTAAAATACTACAAGATATAATTGCCAGGAAACAACTCTCATCGATTCTTATTTGCAGAGGAAAATCAGCTTGTTTGTCAATGGCTGCTCTGTTTTTCCCCCTCACCCCCCATTTAG
The DNA here is from genome assembly GCF_057876585.1 of Rhinolophus sinicus. Taxonomy (NCBI): domain Eukaryota; kingdom Metazoa; phylum Chordata; class Mammalia; order Chiroptera; family Rhinolophidae; genus Rhinolophus; species Rhinolophus sinicus. The sequence goes on from NC_142515.1 coordinate 122,490,663, forward strand.
TACATTCTAGAAAGACTTAGCTAATAGCTGCTGGTTTATATTTTCTTTTTCTTCTTTACTAAATCCACTTGAGTCAGGCTTTTATCCATAGAAGCATATAAATACGGTGGTCGCTCCTTATCTGCAGGGAATACCTTCCGAGCAGCCCAGTGGATGTCTGAAGCAGCAGATAGCACTGAACCCTACACAGACGATGTTATATTCCTATATACACATACTTGTGATAAAGTTTAATTTATAAATCGGGTACATCAATAACTACTAATAAAAAATAAATTGTAACAATATACTATAATAAAAGCCATGCAAATAGTTTGGGACCCTTCTGAAGTAAAATAAGGGTGATTGAACACAAACACTGTGATACTATGACAGTCACTCTGCTAACTGAGACGGCTACTAAGTGACTAACAGGTGGGGAGCGTGTACAGCATGGAGACACTGGACAAAGGGATGAGTCATGTCCCAGGTGGGACAGAGCAAGATGGCTCGAGATTTCATCACACTACTCAGAACGGAGAGAAATTTTAAAAACTTATGAAATGTTTATTTCTGTAATTCTTTGATTTAATATTTTCTGACCCCACTTGAGCACAGGTAACTGAAGCAAAGGTAGACAAAGCTACTGATAAGGGGTGGCTGCTGTATTCTTGGCAGGGTCATCAAAAATTCTCCTTGCAAACTCCAATCACCAGTTCTCAGGTCTCATCTTAGTGGTATTTGACTTGGTGGGTCACCCTTTCCTTCTTCAATCAGTTCTTCACTTGGCGTTTCAGGACATTACAACCCCCTGGTTCTTCTATCCCAGGTGGAGATTTCCTGCCTCTCATTCTCCTTGTGCTGGTTTCTCTTGTTTCTCAGACTCCCAGCAGCTGAGTGGTCTGACTAACATTTCTATCTATATTCTATCCTAAGTAATCCCGTTTCTTAACTTTAAATGTCAGCTATATACGATGAGGTCTGACAGTTAAGTTTGCGAACTTGTTGCAACAATGTTGCTAACTTTTTTTTTATATATCAGAGGGATTGTCTGTTATGGATTTGTACCAACTGGACAAACAGTTAACCAAGTTTACCATTTGGAAGTGTTGAAAAGGCTGCATGAAAACGTTAGATGACCCGAACTTTTCGGCAACAATTCATGGCTCTTGCATCACGACAATGCACCAGCTCACATGGCACTGTCTGTGAGGGAGTTTTTATACAGTAATCAAATAACTATATTGGAACACCCTCCCTACTCACCTGATCTGGCCCTCAATGTCTTCTTTCTTTTTACCCGAAGATAAAGGAAATATTTAAAGGCAGACATTTTGATGACATTCAGGACATCAAGGCTAACACGATGATAGCTCTGATGGTCATTCCAGAAAAAGAGTTCCAAAATTGCTTTGAAGGGTGAACTAGGCGCTGGCATCAGTGCATAGCTTCCCAAGGGGAGTACTTTGAAGGTGACCATAGTGATATTCAGTAATGAGGTATGTAGCACTTTTTCTAGTATGAATTCACAAACGTAACTGCCCGACCGCGTATAATGAGACCTTACTTTTTATGTAAAATCTGGTATCTCCCATCAACTCCAGATGTGTGCATACAACTACCTGCTTGACAATTCCACTTTGAGTTCTATGTAGGTATTTCAAACTTAACATGTTTATAATCCAAACCAAAATCCTCTGTTCTCCCTCCTCCCCACCAATCTTGATGTTTTCTCCCCTTACAGTTAATGGCAACTCTGTCCTTTCAGACATCCAACCCTTACCTTGGAAGCATTCTCTCCTTCTTTCTTGCTCTCTGTAATCCGTAGGCAAATATGCTAGTGTGAAGCCTGCCTGTAAATTCCTATAATTAACATTATATTATTATTATATAAAATAGTCCTAGGGCTGTGTGCCCATGCATGTTGGCTTGCCACAAGGCAAATGGAGTTAGAGTTAGAGGGAAGCCCTCTAGTCTCCCCTTCCAAGCAAATTGTTCTAAACCCCCTCTGCAAACAGTACAGAGCATGTAGGCTGCTCCGAGTGTTAAGAGCCTCAGTGTTTAATGAATACATGTTTTCCAGATCTTAAAGAAGAATAAGAAAATAATAACACCATTTAGGATAATTAAATGGTTTTCTGAATCTTTTCCTCTCAGGCAAACGCTTAAGAAGGAGATCTAGCCATTATTTTTGTCAATATTGCTGGTAATAAAACAGAGTAAGTCCAAACTGGTCTCTCGGTTAGGAACAATGGTATAAAAAGAAACAGCAAGATCAAATGGGAATAAGAGAAGTCATCCGGTGGAAAAGTTAAGAGGAAAAGTAAGATAATGTACAAAAACTTTTGGAATGTAAGCTCTGTAAGTTTCAGCTGTGTTTACAGCCCTACGAAGGATGCCAGGTATTTAATAGGCATCCAAGTATTTGCTGAATTAATAAATACTGCAGTGACCTCTGAGAATGTATTTTCATATTCATTCTAGATTAGTTTAGAGGAGTTAAGACAGGAAGCGAATTCAAAGCTGAATTATGGGTATGTAATCTAAAAGAAAGAAACATTTTTGGAAAGTCCAGTTCCTTTTCTTCCTTCCTTCCTTCCTACATTTCTTCCTTCCTCCCTTCCTGTTCTGATGTATTTGCTCTGCAAAGAGTAAAACTTGCAAAAATCATTTCCATTTGGTGTTTAGAAGTTATTTCAAATATATAGCAGCTTGAGAATAAAATTATTTCTTTCCCCTTTCTCAAGTCTGATGTTCAGCTGTTTAGTGGATGCAATATGAGTTTCATTTTAGTCTTCTTTCATGTGATCTTTGAATCTCAAAAAGTATGTCAAGAATCGGCAAGATTCTAATTTTAAACTGTCTTCAAACATCATACACAAATTGAATGTAAGCACATCTTGGACTAATAGGCAACATTTGCCAAGGTGTATTATTTTTCTTGGTAATTGCTTATGCAGAGTTAAGCAGGAGATCAAATACTGACAAGCACTTTCTCCTCAACTGAAAATAATAAAACAATTAAAATACACACTACTTGCCTCCAGATTGCTCCCACTGAACAGGATGAGGTGATTTTTTCCCACCATCTGATGTTTTAAGCATCCATGGATAATTACTCCATAGTCTTATATTTAAATGATCTTTAGAAGATAACACTTTCTAAAGCTTCTTCCCAGAATGTTATGCAAGTAGCATTTTTACATAATCTGCATAAGAATATAGAGTTTCACTAAAACTTGCTGGATACCAAATGTGGTTTAAAGTGTGTTATTAAAAATATAAGTTCAATTTTACAAAAAGATAGTTCATAGTTTTTCTATCGACTTGGCGTTTATTTCAATAGTTTCTAAAAATCTTTCCTAGAGGCTAAGCAGGGTCCCTAGTTAGAGATATAATGAAGTATATGAAATGGTTATCAAAATGTGCCCTAATGATCTTAGCAAAACTTTGTAATTATCTTTGTAGAGTTGATAGAGATATTACTTTGAAAGATGGTAGACATTTTTGTGTCTTTCTCTGATTTAATAATAAATCACTGGGAATGTATAATAACCAGAATGAGACTGATTATCTGAAACTGACATGAGGTATATAAACATTGTGTCAAAAGAAGGTGCAGGTTTCCATGTATCTTTGTGAATGATTGCCTCAACTATCATTGTAAGCACCTCACTTCTATGTCTTTACCTTTCAACCCAGTTCAATCTGCCAGTTTACTCTGAAGATACCCCACTTTTTATAAACTCTGCTATTGTATTTGATACTGAATAGGGCAATGCAATACATTTTTAAAAAAAATAATAACTTATTTAAAGATTGCATTATTCAAAGATTGCATTGAGTGTTTATATTTTGCAAAGAAAAGCTTTAGGCCACAGGGATACAATAATAAACAAAACTACCAAAATTCCTGGCTTCATAGAACTTACATTCTCATGGGGTTGATTAATACCAAATATTGTAGAATTATGTCAATTAATGATAAATGCATTGAAGAAAAATAAGTAGAGTAAAATGGTATGAAGTGACTAGGAGTGCTATTTTACACAGGGTAATGTGGAAGCAGTTTTCTATGGGGAGGAGAGTATCCCAGGATTCTTAGGCAGAATCCTGATTGAAGTTTGGGAGGTGGCCAAGGGCATGTCTGGAGGGAGACATTTCCCCTACAGGAAACACAAATGCAAAAGCCTTGAAGTGGGAGTATGCTTGGTTTAAGTAAAAGCACTGAAACCAACGTGGATGTAGCTGAAGGAGAGAGAGCAAGAGGAAGTGGTAATTAGTAATCACACAGTGCTTTGTGACCCAGGATTTGGTAAGGATTTAAATGCTATTGTTAGCTTTGGAGGGGTTTCAGAACTGAAAGGATATGATCTCAACTTTTAAAATTATTGATTAGCTGCTCCCCAAATACATCTGGTTTATTTATTGTTATAACACTTTTCAACCTCTACTAGACTAAGAATAGCCTTTTTTCATTTGAATTCTCTGTGCACAGCACAGATATTGGCAATGATAATGATGATGGTGATGGTGATGATGATAATTTATTGGAAATGTTACATAACAAGATAAGGCAACTAAGATAAATTTAATATTGAAGGGGTGATTCATGAAAAGATAAATCTAACAAGATGATAAAAAACAAAAAAAGCACTGACATGCTTAGAAGTTGGTGATTGGATATCAAAATTGTAGTAATCCATGGATGTAGTATGTGACCACTATCAATAAGTATAGAGAATATACAGATCGGAGTTTATTAAAGGTAACCTAGGGCATATTGATTTTATTTTTATATTTTTAATATTTTATTAATTTCAGGTATACAAAAGAATGTAATTGTTATGGATGGACCTAGAGAACATCATGCTAAGTGAAAAAGTCAGATTGGAGAAGGACATTTAATTTTTTAAAGTTTTTGAGCAAAAATTGATTCTAATCAGGAAGCACCAAACCAGAGGTAGTTAAGAACACTCAACCAAAAAGATCTCGAGGGAGACTTTTATAGAAAAAAGGCAGAAGCTAAGTAAGGAAATTATTGATTGGCTGTAGCTTAAAGCCTGGTTGTCTGTATGTGGATGGTTGTCGTTGGGTTTCAATTTCCTAACCTTGAACCATCCATAGGCTTAGGTTTTTGTTTGCTTGTGTAGGTTACCGTGGCATCAAAGCCAACTCAGTCTGATGGTCTCCTTGTTTAATTAATTTAACAAGTTTATAATCTATTTATTGTTCTATCTACCATCTGAACATAATTATTTTCATCTTTTTTGTGTAGAGAAGAGTTTTACGTGATCATACAAATAAGTACATAGATATAATTATAAACAGGCAATTGTTTGCAGATCACTATGAATGTTTTAAAAATCTATCCAGTCTATGGCCATTGTATAATACTAGAGTGAGTACTGCACTTTGAGAGGTAACGGAGCACTGTTAAGTCTGTTACACATTTAGAACAATATTGTCAGATGGAAGACGTCTGGAATATATTATAAAACTCTATATTATAGATCTCTCTTAAAATCAGGCAAACTAGATAAAGAAGCAAAAACATGTTTATTGAAATAAGTTTAACAAGAATATGGATTAAATTGTAAAACCAATCTGTTCTAAAAAAAAAGTATTACCTTCCAATGGAAAAAAAATTAAGAGGTCATGAATTTTAATATTCTTTTCTTAAATAACATCGGTGATTTTAATAGAAAATGCTAACTTAAGTTTTCATATATAATCTCCTCAATTGTTTTATCTAGCAATTTGTTTTTTATAGGTTAGCAATTTTTGTGTCTAGGAAATAAAGGAACCTACAGAAGAAAAATGACAATATCCTCTTTTCTTATAAGCAAATTATATCTCACATTTTTCTAATGAGATGAACAGAATCATTTACCTTCTTAGATATTACTTCAGGAACTGCCACTTTAATTTACAGGTAACATTATTTTAAAAGAAAAATGCTGCCTTTGATATTTCATCAATAGCAATTTGTTAAATGTCTGCTATGTATTTTTTCAGTGATATAACATATTTTTAGTAACTTGGCAAATGGTGGAGAAATCTGTTATTATAAGCATAGAGCAGACATATATAATCCTTAGGCTAAGAAAAGTATAATGATATGTTCTGTAGCGAAATAAAATGTAATCAATATTTTTAAACTAATTTAAAACCATCACTTGAACTGAAGTGCTTTGTATCTCCAATTGCTGTATTACTTTGCATTTTAAGTGAATTTATTACTGAACAAAGTGAATAGAATGGATGTTTACAGCTATGGTATCTTTATAGAACAAGGTTTTATATATATATATATATATATATATATATATATATATATATTTGGATGGAGATATATATATATATATATATATATATATATATATATATATATTTGGATGGAGATATATATATATATATATATATATATATATATATTCCACAAATGTAGAGTTTTGATAGCAGAGCTTGTTTTACACTCTATAAGTTTGATTCTATCTATTTTACGTACCGAATCTCCTTTTGCTGCATGTAGTGGGGTAGGTATAAGTGATGGGCTGACTCATGGGTTCAAAATGTTTTTTAATAAGAACGTGTAAAAACTATATACATAGGAAAAAAGGAAATAACATATAACATTCCTTCAAGTTTGATAATACATTGAGGTTTTTAATTTTATAACCTTTGTTTTCCAATGTGTATTACCAGTAAAATCATTAAAATTAAAAGAAAGTGTGGACTAGTGTCTCAGAGTGAAAAATAAGCTGTTCTTGAAGGATGGAATTCCAAGATATAACATGCATGGTGGCAGATTGAAGGTGAAAGAAAAGTAGTTGGAATCACTGGGCCAGGAAGCAAGGCATTAAAAAATAATAATAATAAATATATATTATACATACACAAGTCTATATTATAAACTATATACATATAAATATAGTCAGAACTGTTTCTGGGGCTTTCAAAATATTAGGAATTAACAAATATTTTATATAGAAGAACAATAGAAACAGAAAAAAAAATTAGATCCAAATGGTTAGCTCGTATAAAAAATATTGCTAATGGAAAGCAAAATAGTAAACCCCTTCCAAAGCAAGCCAAGCATTTCATTATTGAAATCACTCAAAATTACTTGATAAGCAAAAGCTATTTTAATTTCCTGTGGCACGGATGGAAGTCTTACAAATTATTAGAAATGAAGAGTCCTCGTCTTTGAATACCTTAATAGTATGTCACGGAAAGGATTACAATATACAGATAAACCATGAAATAATAATAATTGGAAAGAACCCCGTCAAAAGTAAAAGTTGATTATTAGGGCCGCCGGGTGGCTCACGTGGTTGGAGCACTGTGCTCCGAACACCGAGGTCAACAGTTCGATTCCCACATGGACCAGTGAGCTACACCCTCTACAGCTAAGATTGAGAACAACGGTTCAACCTGGAGCTGTGCTGCTGTGAGCAGTGGGCAGCCAGCATGAGTGGCCCGCAGCCGGCAAGAGATGCCGTGAGCTGCTGTGAGTGGCCTGCCGGTGGTGGGCAACAGACTAGCTTAGCTGGGTGTAGCACAAGGCTCATGATACCAACATGGTCCAGTGAGTAGCGTCCTCCACAACTAGACTGAGAACAGTGGCTTGATTTGGAGTTGGGTAGGGGGAAGGGGTTACCGGGAAAGGAGGTAGGAGGGAAGGGGCGGGAGAAGGGGGGAAAAAAGTAGAGTATATTTAAACAATCGTAGATGAAAGGGAAAACACAATTGTTAGCGTAATGAAACAATAGGGTTTATGAGATTTTAAAAGTGAACAAAGGAGAATTCATAATTGTATTTACTTTTATTATTAAAGAATAATGGACAATTGTTACCCCAATAAACTGTAATTTAAAAAATAAATAGAATGAAATGGAATGAGTTAAATTCTCATCTCAAACTAGAAATAGAACAATAAAGTAAATTGATAGAAAACACAGGAAAAGAAATAATAAGTAAAACAAAAATCAGAAAGTTAGAGAATGGAGAAAGAACTAATCTATATATTAAAATCCTTTGTTTGTTTTTGTTTGTTTGTTTGTTTTAACCAAATCAGTGTTTAATTTGGTGAGGAAAAAAGAGGCAGACAGGCAGAGCAAGCCAGAGAGCTAAGAGTAAAGAAATGGCAAAGGAAAAATGACCATTTAAATAGAGAACTTAAAAACAAAACAAAACAAAAAAACAAACAAACAAAAAATCACAAGAGGCTGCTTTGCAGGCCTACCCAAATAGTTTTGATAACCTCGATGAAATGAATGATTTCCTAGGAAAGTAGAGTTTATCAAAATTATCCCACAAAAAAGATTATGGAGTCAAATGTGCATAGAAAGAATAGAGAAGGTAATGAAGAAACTACCCCACAAAAAAGTACAAAGCCAAGATATTTTGACAAAGGAATTTTAAAAACTTCCAAAGACTTCCCAGTCTCAGACAGTTTGTAGGCCTGTGACATCAATCACATCATCCTGGCAAAGGCATTTTTGGGATTAGACTGTTATATTTTGAATGGTAATATTAGTTTCAGTAGTGTCTTATTAAATAATATGTGAGGCTTTTTTGAAGTCTGCATATGAACAGGAAAAGTATGCTGTCAATGTAATGTTGTAGAAAAAAAAACACCACTACAGGACAGAATAGCGAGATCATCTCAGTACAAACCCAAAGGTGATGGGAAGATGGACTCCTGGATTTCAGCAAAGGTTATCTCTGTGTATGAGATCATGAGTGGTATTTATTTTGTCTTTAATAGCTTCTGTATTGACAAAATTGTCTATAATGAACATTTATCAATTATAAACAAAAACAAATCTTTAATTTTTTTTACTTCTTAATAAGTGACAAAATCAAAATGTGATATCTCTCATCCCAGCAATAGGATCTCAACACAATTCTTCAATTGCTAGAACAGAGAATGCAAAGAAATTATCCCTATGGAGTAGCTGACCTTTACTAACCTTTTGATTTTTCTGGACCTGAGACTAATATTGGTCCACATGTCTGAATCCTGCTTTTAAACCCAAGATCCTATTAAAAAAACAAACAAAAAAACATGGGATCTGTTTTTCTCAAAAAACCCCCCAAAAAAGAACCAGACTCATGTACACCCGCAGACCCAAAACTACAAAGCTGGCTTCTAAAACATATTAGAAGATGACTGAGAATTTAGGATTATTGAAACTTGGTTTATATAAAACCTTAAAAATGAAAAATTCATCTAATAAGAAATTCCTTTTATTTTTTTTCCACTTTTGTCAGAAAGGATTTAGCAAGTCTAATACCTATTTGCTAAAGTGAGTGATGCCGCTTAACCTTTTTAGAGTACTTTATCTTTATTTCCTCTTTTAGAAGTGTCATTTCCCTTTTCTGGCAGCGATCAACATCCATCATACATTTCCTTTCAAGCTGAAAATATACACAGGGAGTTTTGAATTTTGTGAACTCTTCTATTATTAAGTTTTGTCAATTGTCAGCATCCGTATTCCATTCTGATGATGAATAGAGGCATTATATTTCAGCATTAAAATGCAGTTAAGGTTGTAATGAGCATCATTAGGGACTCTAACGGGAATTAGAACTGTATGTCATTTTAGTCAGGTTTTTTTTTTTAAGTTTATTTGTGTTTTATAAAATATTTCACACGTTTCTACCAAGCAGGTGGGAATAAAATAGCATTGTGATTTTAGTAGTATTTATATAAACACCATTTGAACACATCTACTCCAAAAACAGTTTGTTTCTATCCTATCTAGTGTATTAAGTCTCACCTTTAGCAGCCTTTCAGAGTAACAGTCCTTTCTAACGTACATTTTTTTGCTTCCAAGTTCTTTCAGAGCCTTTAATGAATATGCATTTAAAAATAAATATTGGACATCTGTACACTTAAATCTGAATAGATTATATTATCTATAATAGAAGTCAAATTATTTACTTTGAAGTTTGACTCACAGAATGAGTTATCTCTTGATTTTCCCTTAAAAAATTATCATATGTATTTGTTTGCAGAAGTTTTGAAGGATACGAGCTGTCACCTTTCTCAATCTCCTGTGTGATACATTGTGCTGTGACCACTGATATATTTATGGAAACTTCTTAGGTGTGCTTTAATAATGTGCAGTTCTACACAGATTAAACATGGATTAATATGCATTGTCTCAAGCTCACTTTCAATGTATTAAACTTTTTGTTCATTTTTTTTTTTATCAGGGTGACAATTGTTAGTAAAATTACATAGATTTCAGGTGTACAATTCTGTATTACATCATCTATAAATCCCATTGTGTGTTCACCACCCAGAGGCAGTTCTCCTTCCATCACCGTATATTTGATCCCCCTTACCCTCATCTCCCACTCCTCACCCCCGTTACCCTCTGGTAACCATTAAACTATTGTCTGTGTCTATGAGTTTTTGTTTCTCATTTGTTTGTCTTGTTCTTTTGTTGTTTTTGGTTTATATACCACATATCAGTGAAATCATATGGTACTCCGCTTTTTCTGTCTGACTTATTTCGCTTAGCATTATATTCTCAAGATCCATCCATGTGGTCACAAATGGTCCTATTTCATTTTTCCTTACTGCCGAATAGTATTCCATTGTGTATATATACCACAAATTCTTTATCCATTCTCTATCGAAGGACATTTTGGTTGTTTCCATGTCTTGGCCACTGTAAACAAAGCTGCAATGAACATTGGAGCACACGTGTCTTTATGTATAAATGTTTTCAGATTTTTTGGGTAGATATCCAGGAGAGGGATTGCTGGGTCATATCGTAATTCTATTCGTAATTTTTTGAGGAACCTCCACACTGCCTTCCATAATGGCTACACCAATCTGCATTCCCACCAACAGTGTATGAGGGTTCCTTTTTGTCCACAGCCTCTCCAACACTTGTTACTATTTGTCTTGTTGATGATAGCCATTCTGACTGGGGTGAGGTGATATCTCATTGTGGTTTTTATTTGCATTTCTCTGATGATGAGTGATGTTGAGCATTTTTTCATATGTCTATTTGCCATTTGTATGTCCTCTTTGGAGAAATGTCTCTTCAGGTCGTCTGCCCATTTTTCAATTGGGTTGTTTGTTTTTTTGTTGTTGAGTTACATGAGTTCCTTTTATATTTTGGATATTAGCCCCTTATCAGAGGCACTGTTTGCAAAAATCTTCTCCCATTCAGTTGGTGGCCTCTTTATTTTGTCGATGGTTTCTTTTGCTGTGCAGAAGCTTTTAAGTTTCATATAGTCCCATTCGTTTATTTCAGCTTTTACTTCCATTGCCTTTGGAGTCAAATTCATAAAATGCTCTTTGAACCCAAGGTCCATAAGTTTAGTACCTATGTTTTCTTCTATGCAGTTTATTGTGTCAGGTCTTATGCTTAAGTCTTTGATCTATTGTGAATTAATTTTGGTACATGGTGACAGATAGCAGTCCAGTTTCATTCTTTTGCACGTGGCTATCTAATTCTCCCAGCACCATTTATTGAAGAGGCTGTCTTTCCTCCATTGTATGTTTTTAGCTTCTTTGTCAAAAACTATCTGTCCATGTTGATGTGGTTTTGTTTCTGGGTTCTCAATTCTATTCCATTGGTCTATGTGTCTGTTTTTCTGCCAATACCATGCTGTTTTGATTATTGTAGCCCTGTAGTACAAGCTAAAGTCAGGGAGTGTGATACCTCCAGTATTGTTCTTTTTTCTTAAGATTGCTTTGGCTATTCGTGGTCTTTTGTGGTTCCAAACAAATCGGATGATTTTTTGTTCTATTTTTTTTTTAAATGCCATTGGCATTCTGATGGGGATTGCATTAAATCTGTATATTGCTTTGGGTTATATGGCCATTTTAACTATGTTGATTCTTCCAATCCATGAGCATGGAATGTCTTTCCATTTCTTTGTGTCTTCTTCAATTTCTATTAAAAATGTCTTATCATTTTCAGCATATAGGTCCTTCACATCTTTGATTAAGTTTATTCCTAGGTATTTTATTCTTTTTTCTGCAATTGCAAAGGGAATTGTTTTTTGTATTTATTTTTCTGAGATTTCATTGTTAGTATATAGGAAGGCAATGGACTTTTGTACGTTGATTTTGTAGCCGGCAACTTTACTGTATTCGTTGATTGTTTCTAATAGCTTTTTGGTGGAGTCTTTAGGGTTTTCTATATATAGCATCATGTCATCTGCAAAGAGTGATAATTTAACTTCTTCATTCCCAATTTGGATGCCTTTTATTTCTTTCTCTTGCCTGATTGCTCTCGCAAGGACTTCGAACACTATGTTGAAAAGCAGAGGTGATAGGGGACAGCCCTTTCTTGTTCCTGAACGTAGAGCAAAGGACTTCAGTTTTGCACCATTAATTATGAGATTAGCCGAGGGCTTGTCATATGTGGCCTTTATTGTGTTAAGGTATTTTCCTTCTATACCTATTTTATTAAGTGTTTTAATCATAAATGGATGTTGTATCTTGTCAAATGCTTTTTCTGCATCAATTGATGTAATCATATGATTTCTGTCCTTTATTTTGTTTATGTGATGTATCACATTGATGGATTTGCGGATGTTGAACCAACCTTGTGCCCCAGCGATGAACCCCACTTGGTCGTGATGAATAATCTTTTTAATGCATTGTTGTATTTGATTTACTAGGATTTTGTTTAGGATTTTTGCATCTGTATTCATCAGAGATATTGGTCTGTAGTTTTCTTTTTTTGTGTTGTCCTTACCAGGTTTTGGTATCAGAGTAATGTTGGCCTTATAAAATGAGTTAGGGAGTACTGTCTCTTCTTCAATTTTTTGGAAGAGTTTGAGCAGGATTGGTATTAGATCCTCTTTGAAGGTTTGGTAGAATTCACTAGTGAAGCCATCTGGTCCCGGACTTTTGCTTTTGGGAAGGTTTTGGATGATTGATTCAATTTCGTTACTTGTGATCGGTCTGTTTAGATTTTCCAGTTCTTCATGGTTCAGCCTTGGAAGGCTGTATGTTTCTAAAAACTTGTCCATTTCTTCTAGGTTATTGAATTTGGTGGCATATAGTCCTTCATAGTATTCTCGGATGATCCTTTGTTTGTCTGTGGTTTCCGTGATAACTTCCCCTTTTTCATTTCTGATTTTGTTAATTAGTGACTTCTCTCTTTTTATCTTAGTAAGTCTAGCCAAGGGTTTGTCAATTTGTTCATCTTTTCAAAGAACCAGCTCTTTGTCACATTAATTTTTTCTATTATCTTTTTGTTCTCTATTTCATTTAGTTCTGCTCTGATTTTTGTTATTTCCTTTCTTCTGCTGACCTTGGGTTTCACTTGTTCTTCTTTTTCTAGTTCTTTAAGGTGTAACGTGAAGTTACTTATTTGAGATTTGTCTTGTTTCTTGAGATAGGCCTGTAATGATATAAATTTCCCTCTTAAAACTGCTTTCGCTGCATCCCAAAAATTTTGGTGGGATGTATTTTCATTGTCATTTGTTTCTATGTATCTTTTGATCTCTCGTCTAATTTCTTCTTTGTCCCAGTCGTTCTTTAAAAGTATGTTGTTTAATCTCCATTTATTTGTGTTTTTTCCTGCTTTCTTTTTGCAGTTGATACCCAATTTTAAAGCCTTGTGATCAGAGAATATGCTTGGTATGATTTCAAACTTCTTAAATTTGCTGAGGCTTATTTTATGTCCCAATATATGGTCTATCCTTGAGAATGTTCCATGTACACTAGAAAAGAATGTATAGTCTGGTGTTTTAACATGAAGTGCTCTAATAATATCAATTACGTCCATTTCATCTAATGTGTCATTTAGGGCTGCTATTTTGTTATTTATTTTCTGTTTGGATGATCTATCCATAGCCTCCAATGATGTATTTAAGTCCCCTAGTATAATTGTTTTTTGGTCAATTTCTCTGTTTAGTTCTGTTAGTAGTTGCTTGGTATATTTCGGTGCCCCCTGATTGGGGGCATAAATATTGATGACTGTTATGTCTTCTTGTTGTATAGTCCCCTTTACCATTATGAAATGTCCATCTTTGTCTCTTGTTATCTTTTTCAACCTGAAGTCTGTTTCATCTGATATTATTATGGCTACACCTGATTTTCTCTGGGTACCATTTGCTTGGAGTGTCAATTTCCACCCTTTCACTTTAAGTCTGTGCTTGTCCTTGTATCTGAGATGTGTCTCTTGGAGACAGCATATGATTGGGTTTAGTTTTTTGATCCAATCTGCTACTCTGTGCCTTTTTCTTGTGAATTCAGTCCATTTACATTTAGGGTGATTATTGATATGTGAGGATTTCCTGTCATTCTATCTTTAGTTTTCTGATAAGGTTGTGTCTCCATTGTTTCTTTGCCTTTTTGTTGTTGTCTGTTATTTCTGTGTGGTGTTATGCTATGATGTTTCCCTCTGTTTCTTCTTTTATTACAGTACATATTTCAGTTCTGAATGTTTTTTTGAGTGGTTACTCTTAAGTTTATGTAAAGGAAAATTCGATATTTAGAGTATTCCATTTTCTTAAGCACGCTTACTTTCTTCATTCCCATATTCCGGTTCAGGCCTTTACTCTCCCCCTTTTTATGTTTTGGTTGTCACAAATTGTCCCTTTTGATGGTGGTCGAATAGCCTCCTTTAGTATTTCTTGTAGTGCAGGTCGTGTATTAGAAAATTCCCTCAGCTTCTGTACGTCTGGAAAGGTCTTTATTCCACCTTCATATCTAAAGAATATCTTTGCTGGATATATTATTCTTGGCTCATAATGTCTCTCTTTCAGTAGTTTCAATATTTGTTTCCATTCCCTCCTGGCTTGTAGAGTTTCTGCTGAAAAATCTGATGATAATCTAATGGGCTTTCCTTTGTAGGGTACCGTCTTCTTTTCCCTGGCTGCCTTGAGGATTCTTTCTTTGTCGTTGATTTTAGACATCGTCAATACAGTGTGCCTTGGAGAAGGCCTGTTGGGGTTCAGGTAATTAGGTGTTCTATTTGCTTCATGGATTCGATGATCCAGTTCTGTCCACAAGTTTGAGAAGTTCTCATCAACAATTTGTTTGAATATATTCTCTGTTCCCTTCCCTCTTTCTTCTCCTCCTGGTATGCCCTTTATTCTTATATTGCTCTTTCTGATGGAGTCAGAAAGTTCTTGTAGAGTTCTTTCATTTCTTTTAAGTCTCAATTCTCTTTCTTCTTCCATCTGTGTAATTTCCAGGTTTCTATCTTCGATGTCACTGATTCTTTCCTCCATCTGGTCAACTCTACTACCTAAGCTGGTTATTTCATTTTTCATTTCTTCTATTGAGTTCTTGATCTCCAGAAATTCTGTTTGGTTCTTTTTTAAAATTTCAATCTCTTTCGTACAATGCTCATGCTGTTCTTTGATTGTATTTCTGAGTTCCTTAAACTGCCTTTCTGTGTTTTCTTGCATCTCGTTGAATTTTTTCAGAACTGCAATCTTGAATTCTCTGTCATTTAAGTCACATATTTCCATTTCTTTAAGTTCCTTTTCTGGAGATTTTACTGTGTTTCTGAGCTATCTTGCTGCCTTGGTTATTCATGGCAATTACTGATTTATTATTTCTCTTCCTAGACATCTACAGGAGTTGCTTCTGCAACAGGTTGGTAGGAGGAGGTCTTTCTTTTGTTTTCCTGTACTTGTTGGTAGAAAGTTTTATTTTCTCTCTGACTGCAGCGTTTTTTTCTCTCTCTCACACGGTAGTGCTATGTTTTCTCTGCACTATTCCAGCTTCTCACACAATGGGGGGATTCCCTGGGAGACAGGCTTCTCCTCTGTTAATAGTTTACCTGGGTCACAGAGCGCAGAGTCCGTGTGGGTATGTGGGGAGTTTTTGAAGTTCCAAAGCTCTTCCTGCACCAGATTTAGAGCCCATATGTTTCAGCAGTTCTGTTTACTCCTGCAGGCATCTGCCCAGATAGGTGTGGCCAGGAGCGGCGTGAGTTGTGAGAGGTAGCCCAGAGCAATGGCAGTGACACCACCACAGCCAGTCCTGCTTCCACAGCTCCCTCCCCTTTGCCAGAACTAGTTGGGCTGCAAGTTTGTGTCTGTGGTCCACCGTTCTCAGAACAGCAAATATTCTGTTCTTTTGATCTGACACTGCTACTGTTCCGCTTCTAGCCGTGGGCAGTTGGGGGCGGGTCGAGCTCTGGGAGGGGAGGGAGGAGGCGGCTAATCTCAGGGCCTAAGGCTTCCATTCTCTGCTCGGCAGTGAGGTCTTAAACCACCATTTTCAGCCTTCTTCCCTCAGTCTTTTCCCCGAGGTGTTGGCCGTGAGCGTTGGGTTCAGCTGTGTTATATGCTGCCCCCTCAGCCCTGTGGGCCATAAGCAGAGCCCTGGCAGTCTGAGTACTTCCCTCTCCCGCAGCTGCGGTAGTTCCGGGATGCAGCGAGCTAGGGGCACTGAGCTAGGTCTGAGTCCTGTGTCCACAGGGCTCCGTCTCCTCACTTCCCCTTCCTTCCTTACCCGCTCGCATGATTCGCCCACCTTTAGGTGAATTCAGTAGTGGGCCTCTTCGTCTTGCCTGTCTGCTGTGCAGGGAGACCTTTGTGGAGTTATTGTTGTTCGATTAGTTGTAAATTCCAGGGGAGCATTACAGAGGCTCACCTCACGCCGCCATTTTGTTGGCGTCTCGTTAATTCTTATAAGTAAAGAAAACTCTTAAAAGGAAAAATAAATTTTCAAAATCTCATCTTTATTTCTTTATTCTGTAACTTCCTACAATTCTTTAATGTAAAAACAGTTTTTGAAGCTTTCTGTGATCTATAATGATGAAGTTTTATTATTCAAAAGATTGGGTAACCCCTTCCTATTTCATTAGCCAAATTAACTATCACAGTTAATTCCCCTCCCAGATTAAAGCATTAATGATCTTAGAATTACTCTGAAAAATTAACTCTAGTCCTCTGAAAAATAGATTTTAATGGCAACAAAAGAATATAAGAACTCCCAAATGAAATATTAACCACAACTTAGAGATTCCAAGTGTTACTGCTGTATTGGGAACAGAAGTGCAAATCAATGCCTGATATAGTGCCAAATGCAAATTACCAGTGAAAGAGAAACATCGCTCTGGGTATATCAGCAAACTGTAGAAGATGACCTCTGAGAGGTGACAGACTCCTGAAGGACGCTTCTTAGGTTCATTTTTGAAGTATGGCATCTGATTAAAGTAGTTCAGGTGGAAATAAGAGATCAAATCTCGATTTCTAACTCACGCCGTAATTCAAAATAGATGCATATATAAAGGCAGAATATTTTCCCAAATATTCTGAAACACCATAGTAAACCGCATGTATCTTTTTCATAGTTGAAGCTATTATTCCCAGCAATATTATTCACTATGAAATAATCTTGTTATAATATTTGAAGCATGAAATGTCTGCAGATTAAAGACAACGTTTCATGAAAAAATAAGAAGAGAAAAAATAAAACTAATATGAGGTTTTATATTCATTTGATCAGTTGCATTTTTCAGGTCATTTCAATAATTTATTTTTTCTTATAGTTTAACTGTACTAAAAACCTGTCACTGGAATGGCTATCACAAATATGAATCATTTTATAAAAAATATTAAAATTTAGAATCACTGTGGTTTTTCATAGATGCCAGTTAGCTGTTATCATATTCAGCAATTCAATAGAATAGTATTTTATCTCTGTGAATTAAGGGAAAATGTCACACACACGTGCGTGCACACACACATCCATTCATCTATGCATTATTACTGTCACTTTTGGAAGGTGAAAAAGTTTTGAAAAGTAAATACTGCAAAGCTTATCTCTGTGTAGAAAATTTAGCCTACTAATTCTGGGACTACAACGGATATTTTCCTGTCACTGGAGTCTTTATTTTATCAGAGTTTATCAACTATGAATAATTCTATTTTCCAGACTGACCAACTTAAGTCCACGATGCCATCTTTTCTGGTATTTTCCCTTTTTCTCTTGTGTTTTTCTAATGAGCAATAGAGCAAGCTCATGTCTTAGTTAACACTGGTTTCATTTCCTGTTTCAATAACCACTTCCTTTTTAGATCCTTTCAATACACATTGTGTGACACATCCACAGGTGATATTAACCAGAAAAGAAAGCCGCCCACATCTGTTGTTTTTCTGCACAAGCTTTTGGTGCTCCTTATTCCATTTATAGAAAAGTACAGGGAATACGTTATGCCTTGATTAGAAAAATAGGACGTCCACAAATGGTTAAATAGCTCTTGTGCTTGGTGTCAGGATAAAGATATTTATATAAGCTTTCACTTCAGTGTTTCTTATTTAAAATGGGAAGGGTTATTTTAAATTAGTTATCATCTATCTTAAACATTTAATTTCTAACAGGTTGTTTTAGGTAAGTAGTTGCACGAGCACAATTTGTTATATAACTTACTGGTCCTAAAGTTGTTGAACCTCTGTTTCTGTGTTTTTTTGTTTTTGTTTTTGTTTTTTCTCGTGAACATTTACCTAGTCAGTGATGTTTTATGTCATTTAGTTAAAGAAAAGGATTTAATTACGTGCCAAAGCATGATCAAATTCTACATGTCACATAAGTACAAACTTGAAAGCAACCTTTATGTATTGTTTATATTTTCTTCAAGATATATAAAAAGAGACTATCATTTTATCATTTTATATTAAAAACAGCCTGCCAAAAGAATAAACAGGTATAAGAATCCCTAAAATAGGGGAAATTAATCAAATGATTAAAGAGGGTGGCAAGGAAGTGGGATATGGGCGGGGGGGGGGGGGGATCCAGAAAGGACATAGGGCATTTTTTTTTTCTTTTCGTTACTAAGGAGAGACTTTTAAGGTAAGAGATGAAAACGTGCAGAACTACTTATAGAGAAACCACTTATAGCCTTTTGTTGTTGTTGTAGCTAATCTACTTACTCCAAAAAAAAAAAAAAATCTTGTTTATTTTACCCCACCCTATGTGTTAGCCACCCATAACCCAGGCCAATAAATCTATCTAGGGTTCTTTGATTTGCACAATGTAGTTAAACTTCCTATTCCCTCATTCCCAACTCTAAAACAATGAATGTAACAGTGGTATTTTTAAAGTAGCAAAGATGACAAATGTGTTAGGCTTTCACCAAAAATCTTACTATTGGGGAGAAAAAAATAGACTGTGCTTCCAGATTGCTCACATTTGTGGCTGCACTGGATAAATTAATATAAAGAAAGCAATGTTCAACAAATGTAGCAGAAAAAGCATCCATTATTGAACAGAAGTGTTCAAGACTGCACATTTTAGGAAACTTAATTCAATCATGTGTAGTATAGGAAATGCATGCATACACAATTTAAACAATATAGAAGACAGAGAAAAGATTAACACATCAAACTTTTTCCAAAGAAGTTTGTTATCATGTGAAGTAACAAACGTGTACAACAAATTACATGTGAGGTAAACTATCAGCACTATAAAAATGCTACAATGGGCAATGGCATGAAAGTGGAAATATTGGAGGAGATTTAAAACCATGATAGTTACTCTCATTCATTGCCATGGACATAAATGGCATCTAGATTATGAGGTGCTCGCAAAGTACATAATAAGTACACATATATACATATCCATATATGTATATGCATACATATATACACACATATCTATATACAGGTGTATAGCGTATATACACACATACACACTTATGCATTTATATGAAGATATATGCATATATGTATATATAGATATCTGTTTCTGTCTTTAGCTCTATCTCTCTCCATATCTATATTCATTGTTCTCTCTAAGCTCCAGACACAAATGCCCAATTGCTTACATGAAACATCTTGGATATCTCACATGCAGCTCAAATTTAACAGGTGTACAGCTGAGCCTTAGATTTCTTATGGCTCCAACAGATTCCCCTTCATCAGTTTTACTTTCTCACTAAATGGGACCACTTGTTATTCAGCTGCTCAAGTCTGGAAGTATATGTTTTGATTCTTTCCTTTCCTAAGCCCCTATGTATAAGCCAGCAGCAAGCACTGTGGATGCATGCCTCAGACCATGTGCCCGTTCTGTCTGCAGTGACCATGTCCCCGTTCCGTTGCTATTGCTGGCCTTACATCTGCCTCACCTGTCAGTTCAATCTGCACTTCCCAGGGAGCGTAAGCAAAAGGGTAAATCAGATCATGTCACTTGTTAAATCACCTCACATACTTCTCATGTCAGGGTTAATAAACTCCAACGACGTTGTCTTAACCCAGCCTCGCTCCTGAACTCATCTGTTGACAGTCTGGTCATCAGATACTTTTCAGATCCTTTTTCTTCTTCAGGATTTCTTTGGCATTTTGGAACTCCGATTTTCACACTTTAAATACACTTAACTTCATATTGCAGCCAATTTGCCTCCTGTGAGAAGTTTTTTTCCTAAAATTCTAGCAAAATTAGGTCTCTAGGTTACTACTTCCAAAAGGGGGAAAAGGAGGAAGAAATAGTATATGACATAGTTCCTTTTTTTTTTTTTTTTTTTTTGGCTAGGCTTATCATAAGTTGTGATTGTTCTGTTCATGTGTTTATTTACTTATTTCTTGGAAATATCTGTCTTGTTATCCAATTGATCTTTGTTGTTGAGCACTTGAATGTCATAGACAGTCATTATATATTTTTGAATGAATGGATGGATGCATGTACACGAATGTGCCAGAAATGCTGGGCGGACGAAAAGCAGATGCTGTCAAATACATAAGACATTACGCGGTCCACTGAGAATAAAGAACAAGTAATGGATGTTTAATGGATAGGAAAGTCAGACTGTAATAATGGAAAATTAAATTGAAACTAGATTGTGGAGGGTATTGTGTTTTATTTTTTGAAAACAGGAAGTCATCTTGCAAGAAAGCACATAACAAAAATAACTGATGACAGCTTGGGGAATACTTAGGTTGCAAAGAGCTAAAAGGCTGACCATAGTCCACTTAGGCTATTAGAATAATTCAGATAATTAATAATACTTGTTACTTAATAATACTTGTGATTTGTTACTTATGCTGCAGCTATCATTCCAGTTGAAGTTTCAGAATATGGCTATTATCCATTCATTCATTCAATTACTCAATGGAGATACTGTCTTAGTTACTTTTTAATCTTCAGAACTGCTATGAATCTAGATAGGTTCAAGAAATGGATGACCCGTTTAAATCCTGGCCTCTCAGCCCTTTGGCCTCCTTCTTGTCTGAATTTCATTTTCAAACATCTGCCATCAACTCCCACATTCACATCTTCTAAATTGTACTCAGTTGAAAGTGCTCCAGTTCTGACATCAGACGCTCTCAGATCTCAATAGGCTATTTCCTGAACAAAACCCAGCATCACCTGTCTGTAACGTCCTTGGGGATATCCAGTCCATTAACCTCTGTGTGCTTTCCCTGCTTAACACACACTTTTAGTCTTCAGTTCTGTTATGGGACATTCGTAAATTGTCACACATGGCTTAATATCACTTGACATAAACACGTAATGATTTTTCTCTCTCATTCAAATGAGGTTAACTGACTGATTATTGTCCATTGTTTTTAAACAATGTTAACCAAAATATGTGAGTTTCTTTGCTGAGAAGATCTGTGGGAAACATCTAAGTACCTATGCTCTTCCTCTTGCAAATTGTGCTTCCCCATTTTTCATGTTGCTGTAAACTATAGGGAACATACAC
The DNA here is from genome assembly GCF_057876585.1 of Rhinolophus sinicus. Classification (NCBI taxonomy): domain Eukaryota; kingdom Metazoa; phylum Chordata; class Mammalia; order Chiroptera; family Rhinolophidae; genus Rhinolophus; species Rhinolophus sinicus. Next base: position 122,512,292 of record NC_142515.1, read on the forward strand.
CTTAGTGTTCTAAGGAAATGAGAAAAAAAAAAAAGAAAACCTCACACACACACACACACACACACACACACACTCACACACACACAAACTTTTGACAGAATATCAACATGAAGCCACATTTTATACACTGAGGGAAACTATAAACTATAACACTTGGCCTGCTCCTGCTTCCAGGTCTAGTATTTTGTACAGAATTAGCTGAAAGGCTCAAGAAGAGAGCTGCCATGTGAACACATAGTTGATAGATTCAAACCAACTATAGTGTCTGGACAAGTTGATAACTTGGATAATCCCATCTTTATGGAAAGTGCTGGAACTAGGGGGGATAACACCTTGGTATTATATGACAGTGCATTTGCTAGGGAGCAAAGGAAGTCTGAATACATTTTCATGGTTAGTGTCACTCATTGCTCTTGAATTCCTCACTCATTTCAGGCAAAAAGTGAACACATATTCCCACCCCCCCCAGAGGGAATGAGATCTAATTTTTCAGGTCCTATAGCAATGTTGTATTGAATTATGCTTATATTAAATTGTGTATAAGTTCATTTAGTATTTCCTCAATGTTAAATCCTTGTACCCATTAGTCCATTCATCATTCCTATGCAGCTAAAATCTACATTCTAGAGGATTCCCTAGGTTCACTTTGTCCACACTTATGTCTGGGTTGCCAGGATTACTAAAGATCATCACCCAACCCGACAACTATAAAGTTACCCTTCTTGTATGAACAGGGCCAAGTAAACTGCTCAGGAATTCCATGAGATTTCTATAATTTGGTTAACTCTCTCATTCTCTGTACTATTTCAAAATATTTACTCTTTGCAAAAATTTGGCCCGACCACGTTGTTCTTATTCTTTGCAAATTAGTGTGCCTCTCAATTTACAGAGAAAATAAAAGGAATCCATTTTAACTACCTCAACCTCCTTCCAAATACACACACACACACACACACACACACACACACACACACACAATATATTCAGTTGCTGCAGCCACAGAGATGAGGTCACATTGTTGAGGATATGCTTCCTATGCAGTTACATGGGGGTATTAGGTACATGAGTTGTGGGGATGGATAAGAAATGTTCTAATGCCACTGTTCACAATAGCTATATATTGAGCAATTGACCTCCTTGCTACAACTTCCAGGCTTTATATAAATGGAGATTGTGGCCACTACTTCACAGGTCTGCCCTGAGAATATTCTTAATGCAAGTAATATTACTTCCGAATGTGTGACAGAGTTGGTTCTCACTGCATTATAAAAATTATCTCAAATATTGTTATCTGTATGAATAAGGGCTCCCCATAGTTCAGTTCAAGGCAGAACAGTCTCTCTCTGAAGGCACGGGGAGGTGTGAGAGGCACAAGGAGTGATCACGGGAATCTAATTAATAGAGTACTAAAAAGACCAAAGGCTTTAATACTGATCTGGATGTGTGTGTGTGTGTGGGGGGGGGGGAGGGCGATCAAAATTGACAGACTGCTCCAGGGTCAATTAGCACAAGTTTTCAAACACATATTTCTGATGGTCAAGAATAATAGTACATCCCTAAGAGATGTGAGAGAAGTAGGCTTTATCCTTATTACGAGGTCACACTTAAACAATGTGCATTATTCTTCCCAAAGCAACTCTCTCATTGCGTTAGTTACATCTCCATTTATCCACTAATATCAATCAAATGGTCTTCACCATAAGTTCTTGCATTTCCTCTTTAATGTTACATGTAAATATGTTTAATTACATTTTAAAAATTAAGATTTTAATAATAAAGTGCCCTGAGACTCTTTGTAAACACTATTGTCAGATTTCATAAATCCTTCTTTTGAAGTTTGATTGAACCGATTTCTTTTTGGCATTCTGCTATCTGGTTTCCCCTAGGTCTTTAATAGGAAACACGTCCAACTTCTAATTTGGACAGGCTAATAATACTCATTGGATTTCAATGCTATTCCTCCCAAAATGTGTATCACATCTTCTAAATATATACAAAACTAACTATAATAGAGAATGCTTTTTATTTTTATTGTTATTTATTTATTTATTTTTTATGTGTGTGGTTTGTCTTAAAATAAGATACAAACCTGGTAATTGGTATTTCAAATTAGTGATTGCCACCCAAAATATTTTAAGGATAATTTTCATATTTTTACTTTGATATAGATTTATAATATCCTAATTAATTTCTCTAGCTACATGTTTGTTTATAAATAAAGTATAAAGAAAAGATTGTCAGAGAAGCTTTTATTTCATATTTAACATTAATAACAGTAAAATGTGTTTATTAAGAATAAAGATAAATAACATTCTTTATTTATTTTTTATTTCCCAGCTATCACTATTTGTTAACTGACTGTAATGACAAGATTTTATATCTAAACAAAATTAAGATTTAATACAAAGTATTTGAAAATTAGTGTCCTTATTTTAAAAAGTGTGAAGTACATTTTTTAAATAAATGGTAAGCTTGATATTTGTTGAGTTCTCCTTTGTGAGTTAACATGTGGTCAATATTAGCAAGTGTTTCTTTTTTAGTATTGTTGGCTTATATTTTAAATCTTTATTTTAATTCTCTTTATATTATTTCTTTATACAGTCCATATTAATTAGATTTACCCATGCATTTACCTTTCTCACTTCTCCTCAGCATAAGGTATCCTGTCTTGCCCTATCTTGCTGCTGTCTTTTATGTTGGCAGCACTGTATTAAGAAATTAAAAAGAACTAAGAGTTCAAGAGGAGGTGAGAATCGAGAGAGCACGGTTAATACTGAACCTTTTCCTTGTCAGTCCCTGGAATCTAAATTTTGTCCCCTCAATCCAGAAAGTCTATTAAAAGCTCTGCTTAGCTTAGTTTCTTGCACAGCTTTCCTTTCACTATGGCAATAGATACCATGTCTCTATTAGTTGAAAGTCACCCCAAAAGTTAAGTTTACCTTTATGGGCTTTTCTCTCCTACCTCCTGACCCTTGTTTTCCTAAGTCCTCACAGCTTTGGTTGCCCACAGAGCCTTCAAACAGAGTCTTGAAGAAAATACTTTAAACGTTGTCCAGCTTGTTTAGTTGTCAAATGGGAGATTAGTTTGAACCCCCTACTACAGCATTGCTGAAAATGGGAACCTAATAGATAATTTTTAAATTTGAACCAATTAGCATTGTGTTTGAAATGCATCCCCTTTGCCCCTTTTTAATAGGCTACATATCATTTGTGGATATACAGTCATGCGTCCCTTAATAACAGCAGTACAGTCTGAGAAATGCGTCATTAGGCAGTTTTGACATGGGAACATCATGGAGAGCACTTACCCACAGCTGGACAGTGTAGCGCTCTGCACATCGAGGCTACATGACACAGCCTGTTGCTGCCCAGCTACGAGACCGGACATCATGTACCTGTGCTCCATAATGTAGGCAATTGTAACATAATGTTAATATTTGCGTATCTTAACATATCTGAACATAGAAAAGGTTCAGTGAAAATATGGTATAAAAGATATTAAAAAAGTAGTCCATCTGACTAGGGCGCTTACCATGAGTGGAGCTTGCAGACTGGACGCTGCTCTGGCTGAGTCAGTGAGTGAGGGTGAGTGAATGTGAAGGCCGCGGATGTGACTGTACACACTGCAGACTTTATAAACACTGTGCACTTAAGCTACGCTAAATTTATGAAAACATATTTTTCTTCAATGAATTAACCTTAGCTTACTGTAACGATTTATATACTTTTTTTTTTTTAGTTTTCGACTCTTGTAATACAAAACAATTAGCTTAAAACATAAGCACATTGTACACTGTGGAAAAAAAAGTCCTTTATATCCTCATTCTATAAGCTTTTTTCTATTTAAATTATTGTTATTTATTTAATTTTTTAAACTCTTTTGTTAGAAACTAAAACACGAACATACACAGTAGCCCAGGTCTACTCAGGGTCAGGGTCATCAGTATCACTGTCTCCACGGCCACCTCTTGTCCTACTGGGAAGGTCTTCAGGGGCAGTCATATGTGCAAAGCTGTCATCTCCTGTGATGACAAGGCCTCTTCTGGAACACCCCCTGAATGACCTGCCTGAGGCTCTTTTTGAGGAGGTATCATCCTTTTCAGAAACATGTTAATAGTGGTTTGCTTGGTTTTTGTATTTCTTTTTTTCATCATAAATATGCTTGCAAGCAGATAATGCAACATGAATATTCCTCTCTATTAATGAATACCTTTCGGTGTTGGGGTGCATGTTTTCAGTCTTTTTAAGGAGCTTGTTGAGGTCTGTAAAGCTTCTGCAAAACTCTTCACTGTAAATTGTCTCAGGGGTTCTTCTTCTTCTTTCTCTTCTCCTGCAGTTTCCCTTTCTCTTGCCTCTTCTCCAGCGATGCGCTCCTGTTCCAGTTCCGATAAGTCTTCCTTAGTCAATTCCTTGGAAACCCCTCTAGGAGCTCCTCAGTGACATCCTCACCCACATCCAGGTCCAAGTCGTTCAGCACCTCAGACACAGCCTTGGTGAGTTTTGCAACCTCCTCATCCTTGGCAAATCCTTTGAAACCATGGGAGAACCTCTTGAGTGTCCTCTTCCAGATGCCATCCATACACTCCTTGGTGACATCACCCCGAGCTCCATCAAGGTTCTTGATGCAGTCCTAGGGGGAATCCTTCCAGAACAGCATCAGCGTCTCCTCAGTTGTAGCAGCAGCCTGGGCAAAGGTCCTCAGGCAGGAGGCCTTAGGAGCTGCTACGACTCATTGGTCTATTGGTTGGAGTAAGGAGGTGGTGTTGGAGGGAGAAACACCATTACGATATGCATTTATTATACTACAGTTTGATGAAAATTACCAATAAAAGGGGGTTGTCAGGAACATTAGCAACAATAAGCAAAATCTTGAAAGGTATGTTATTCTCCAAATGATACTGCTCCATTTCACTGGCATAGCAATCAGGAGGCATCTGGGAGAGGAGCTGGGCCACCATGACTCCTTCCTGCTCCTGTAGGACACTCCCAGTGTGTGCTTATTGACGTGTGTGAAGGCCGTGGGGTTCTCACTCTGCCAGGTCACAAAGGTGCAATGTGCAGCTTGCAGCACTGCACCCAAGCAATACTGTCATCCTGTTCTTAAAAGCCCTGAGACCTGGCATTGACTTGGCCTCCTTACACATGAAAGTCCTTCCAGGCATCTGTTTCCAGAATATGGAGATTTCATCCATTTTGAACATTTACTCTGGCAAATAATTTTCTTCCACAATCCGCTTATCCAGAGTTTTCAAAAATTATCCAGCTGCCTTCACATCAGCTCTCACGGAGTCACTATTCACTTTCACATGAGGTAATGGATAACGATTCTGGAATCACTTAAATCGCCTAGAACTAGCAGTAAATTCAACATCACAGTCAGGTCCAGCCTTTTCTTTCAACAACATGAACACATTTTTGCTTTGGCTGTGATTGTGATGGTGCTGAGAGGGATACACTTCAATGTCTGGTCTTCAGTCCATGTCATTAGAAGTTTCTCCATGTCTTATACAGTTCTGTCCGGAATTTTAGTTAGTCTCATTGCTGTCAATGAAGCAGATCCTTTTAACAGCTTCTGTCACTTTGTTTTTGTTCTTCAAGATTGTAGCTATGGTGGAATGGGACACGCTTGACTGGAGAGCAATGACCATTACTGATTTTCCTTAATCATTTTTAATTTTGTTTCCAGGTCAGTCACTCAATGCGGCCTCTTCCTGGAAACATTAGCAGTGGATTTTGTATGCTTAGGGGCCAGGATGAACAAAACAACATGGGATTAAATCAACCACAAAAGAAAATGATGCATTCAGGTAATGCAGCAACACAGATGTATAAGGCTGCTGCAGCAGTAACACTGTTTTACAACAAACTTTTATAAGTAAAGAAAGTACGCTCTAAAATAACAATACAAATTGTTGTATAATAAATGCATAAACCAGTGACATCAATCGTTTATTATCATTAGTAAGTCTCCTGTATTGTACATAAGTGTGTATAATATAGTTTTTATTACCAGTAGCATGTTGTTTGTTTACACTTGCATCACTACAAACACAGCATAATATGTTGCTCTATGACATTACAATCGTTTTGACATCAGTAGGCAACAGGAATTTTTTTTCAGCTCCACTATAATCTTATGGGACCACAGTTGTAAATGCAGCCCATTGTTGACTGATATGTTATGCAGCACATATCTGTATATTATTTTGGTAGAGTGATTCCGTCTTTCCCATTAATTTTATTCTTACTGTTTTTTGATGAAAGTTTTAAGGACTGTTTTTCACATTTCAAGTTAGGTAAAACTGGTCAGAATTTTGTTACAGTGATATCACTCAATTATTTTTATAATATTAAGTGTCACAGTCAAAATAGCATAGCAAAATGTCCTAAACATAGTTTTCATGATTTACCATCTGTCAATAAAGTTTTAATTAATTTTGTTGAAATCTAAGAATTGGAACCCTCTTAAATTGTAATAAGTTTTGTTATCCTGCAATTAATGTTCACAATAGCAGCAGCATCAATATTTGCAATTGTCTCTTTGATGATCTCAAGTTTTTTACACCTTACCCAGTGCTACATATTAACAGCCCGGAATGGATAAGGGATTTGCTTTTCTTTTAGAAGGTGGAATAAGGATTGTGGTAGCGTAAATTGGAAAGTGCAACTAATACTACAAGCTATTAGGCAAGCCAATTTAGGAAACAAATATGAAAATTGACACAATTTAATTCATAACAGCATATGAGGTGTGATTAAACAATACAGTAAATAAAAAAAATTATTACAGTAAAAGACACATTGCCATTAATCCCACTCAAAATACACCCCCTCACTTCAAACACACTTATCCCATCATTCTTGCCACTTTCTGAAGCAGTTCTGGAAGTCCTCTTTTCGTGAATGTCTTTAGTTGAGCTGTCGTTTCTGTCTTGATGTCCTGAATCGATTCAAAACATTTACCTTTCATGGTCATTTTGACTTTGGAGAAGAGCCAGAAGTTGCTCAGTGCCAGATCCAGTGAATAAAGTAGATGAGGACACACTGTTATGTTTTTATTTGACAGAAATTGCCAAATACCAGGAGTGATGTGTGATATGTAGCCTGTCTGCTGTGATCACAAAATACGGTGAATGCTGCTGCCAAGTGTCATCCAGAAAATCAGGGATCTTCAATAAGGGAAGTGGTGCGACGAACCTTAATAACAGTGTGTGACAAGTTTCAACTTGTTCGGTGCAGTTAGTCGGGTGTGAGCTACGGTTGACAGGAGGTGTGTTTTAAAGTGTGCCGTAAATCACGGATCAGGAACAACTCATTAACATGAAATGGGGAAACAGTTTCATCTTCCATCATGACAACACATCGTGTCACACATCGCTTCTGGTATACGGCAAATTCTGTCAAATGAAAACATTACGGTGTGTCCTCATCCACCTTATTCACTGGATCTGGCACCATGCAACTTCTAGCTGTTCCCCAAACTCAAAATGACTGTGAAAGGTAAACATTTTTATCGATTCTGGACATCTAGGCAGCCAGGACAGTGCAATTAAAGACACTCATGAAAGAGGGCTTCCAGAACTGCTTCAGGAAGTGGCAAGAATGATGGGATAAGTGTGTTCAAAGTTAGGGGGTATATTTTAAGGAGGATTAATGGCAATGTGCCTGTTACTGCAATAAATTTAATTTAAACATTCACTGTATTTTGTGATCACACCTTGTGTAGGGCCATGAAAGACATTCAGCATAGTTAGTCCTCAGGGATTTTAAATTTGAGTGAGGTAGGAATAGAAATAATTGTGTAATTAGGTTTAATGTAGACAATAAAGGGTCTCTTGATTTAAAAAAAAAATCAAAACAACATTATGAACAAAGGCAATATAATAAAAACAATACGAGCAAAAGCTTCAAGGTTACTAGTTTAAACTTGTAAATTTATTTGGAGCAACATTTCTCTTATTTTTCTTAGAGAACATTATTTGTTGAGAGGTAAATCTCTTAATTAACTTTTATTCACTCCTTGTTTTTCACTGTAGAGAGGTGCTGTAGATGACTACAGGGAATTAACGCAGGTTTTGTTCTGTTTTTTTGCATGAAGTTCTTGGTTTCATTCAATATTGGGATTTCGTGTTTAGGGTTCTTTGCATGGATATGATCATTCGATGAAAAATATAAGAGTGAGATAGAAGCATCACAATTTGTTTTATGGATATATAGATACAATGAATATCATTTCATATTTTTCACACTACTAGACCACAGAACGAAAGTGAGCACATTATTCTAAACTTCAAGTCCTTTAGTAAGTAATACAAAAAATAAAAACTCCAGTCTCTACTTTCACTGAAGCATTTACCAATGCCCTCTTAATGAGGTCTGGATTACCATATATAACTTGAAATAATGTCCCTGTCCCCTTAGGGCAAGAATGGTGGGATGAGGAGTAGATGTGATTTAATTACAGTCTGGGACACATGTTGGGAACTGGGTGAATTTAGTGTGTGTGTGTGTGTGTATGTGTGTGTGTGTTTAATCCTAAGTTTTTCTAAAATATTTTATGTTTTCCATGGTATTTTCCCAATAGTTGTCCCTATTCTCTACAGGGTGGTTACGCTGGACTTGCCCCTGCATTTGTTGATTTGATCTACTTTGCTTTGCATGCCTGTAAAGAAATCATTGCACCTATTCAGGCATTAATGACCCACAGGTAATGATTCATTTACTTTACCCAGTGGGAAGATACTGCTCTATATCAGTAAACAAGGTGCCCATCCACATTCAGCAGCACTTGGCAACTTGAGTAATCAAAGCAATAGCTTGCAGTTGTGCATATAAAACTAATTTAAAAATGTACGAAGTTCATTTCTGAAAACTATTATACATTCAAAGCTGATTAAATTGTATTTTTGTTTTTCCTAGTGGCTTTAGGAAAGAATTTGTTGAAGTTGAACTAAATGAGAAACAGTTGCTCCTGTTTAGTGTGGTCAAACTCTGTTTTGCAACTAGGATTTCAAGGAAACGAGGCCCTTATCAGTGGGTCCATGATGCATGTTATTTAGCTACTCCGAAGTGTGGTGATAGCTAGTTGAGGCAACAGAATTTCTTTTTATTATTATTAATTTTATTGGGGTGACATTGGTTATTAAAACTATATAGGCTTCAAGTGTATGTTTATATAATATGTCATCTATGTACATATCACATTGTGTGTTCACCACTCAGAGTCAGTTCTCCTTCCATCACCACATATCTGACCCCCTTTTTCCTCTTCTATAACCCCTCTCTCCCCTACCCTCTGGTACCCACTAAACTGAGGCAACATAATTTTTAAAAAGAAAGGAAAATTATTGCAGCCATCATTGCAATGAAAATACATTTAAAATATTTAATTTAGTACATTTAAATGCTTGTGTCTATCAAGTTTACACTAGAACACCAAAAATGAATTATTTGTGACTATAACTTATGAGAGGTAATATAAAACTAAAATTTAACAGTGTATGTACTTTTTTCTCTATATAAAATACCAAGTGCCCTTACATCAAGTTCATACAATACCAGTTGTATTAATGTATCCTGTGATAACTGTACCTTTTTTCCTTTCAACCATATAAATATAGTTTTCTTTTTCAAAAACTTAAGAAAAAAGTCAGAGATGCCAGTATGGGGGCTTTTCCTGTTACGAATGATTTCCTATAGGACTGTGGTCATTTTTTACTGTACATTTGGCCTTTTTCAAATTTGTGTGGCAAGGGAAACTAACTTACTATGGATTACTTGCATAACAAACCTTGACAAAGATCACGGAACACATAGTAACAGCTCCCCTTTTTGATGATAGTACCTATTTTTACAAAGTGAAATTCAAAAACTAAATAATTTATTAAAGTAGTTAGTATTAACAGAAAGTATCTGATGAGAATATCAAATTACTTTCTAAATAAGAGGCAGAAAAATCTTAAAACTACATCTTTGTTATATATACATTCAAACCTTTTAAAATATGAATGGACCAACAAGAATTAAAGTGTTTAATAGTAAATTAAAGTCTATATTAGAATAATTTGAGGGCTACTGTTATTATGACTTATGCATATGTTAATATAAGTATGTGTGGCAATAAGCAGACTACGTTGACCAATGGAGATGATATAGTCCATGGGTCTCAAGCTATTTCAGTCTAATGTCTCCAGTGACCATGTCCAGAAACATATTTTTAATCAGCAGTACTCTATATCCCCATTGTCAACAGACAAGCCGTTTTTATGTAGTCTGGTAAAAAAATAAAACTTACTCTTCTCCTTTTTCTTAATCAACTATACTTGTTATTTATCTAAAATACTTCACATAAAACGAAAGGAAAAACTAATCCCATATAATTTATATCCAATCCTGCAACCCATTTTTACAGCTCAGGTTATAGACACATTAGGCATTTTCCTGGGTTCATTAAAAGTCAGCAAAATAGTTTACATCAGCTAAGAAAATTAAATTATGACTTCACATTAAAAGGTGATATTTCCTTTGTTCCAGAGAGGCTATAAAATTCTATACCATAGTGACAATCAATCTAATCTTTAGACATGGAATTTTGCTTCTTCAGTTCTTTTCAGGCTGTGTCATTAGTTGCAATAACTCCTCAAGGCTTATTTACACTTTAAAGATTTTTTTTTTCCAATGCTTAAAAAGAACATTTTCTAATAAAATTCCTTACACTGAAAGCTAAAGTAATCAGTGTATCCAAATTTATTTTGACTACATCCATTATTTAAAGCACTGTTACCCAGAACTCCTGATTAGCAGTGGGAATTCCCTGCATTGAAGCTGACTTGTCTTGGATTTACAACCTATTGTGGCATCACTCATATCGTGGTTATAGTATCAGCTGAAGGATTCTGAACACTCTTAGCTATATCATTTTGCCAGAGTATCTTCCTACACTGTGATTGGAACAATTGTAACCTAAGTTTAAACAGCCAGGACTAGTGTTAATATGGGCCAAAAACACTGTTAGAGCTTCAGTGATTTTCATTTCATTGACATTTTCATGTCATCTTTGTCCTACTTTTCACCTTGTCACTGACTCTCCTATTCCAGCCACCTGTGAGATACGCAGAAAATTGGACATAGCATTTACAAATTTGGGTTTTATAACATGTTAATGCTTCATGTATAATTTATTATTTTAGGTACTTTATTTTAATTGAGAATGGGATTTAGCAAAAACATGAGAGTATGGATTTGTTATTCTCATAAATACATTTTATGATATTGAATTGGTAACCCTTAAAGATTATAGCTTTTATTATATTGTAGCTAGGATAACTTTGAATGTGAAATAGAACAATTAATTAAAACGTATCCAAAAATGCTACTTGCAGAATTGAATGAGGAGTAATTATTACATTCCAATAAACTCTTTTCTAAATGTGAGTACATAGAGAAGAAATCGGCCAATAAACTGTTCAGAGGTAATTGTCAGTCCACATCTGCGATTTTAATACCAACAACTTATAATACAATAGAACTCTGATCTCTGTCCTTTTTTATTGTATAGTTATGAAATTGTGTCACCTATTTATGGCTGTATGCACTATCTTGTACTTCATTGCAGCATTCTTACAATGTTCTATCTATGGCAGGAATTAATTGATATATCATGATATTGTTTAATCATTGTCATCCATAAGAAACAGTAAGGGATAATTTCAGATTGTGTCTGTGATTGTGGCAGGTTTTTCAATATTTAAATTAGGAGCTATCGTTGAGTGTGCCTGAGGTCTCTTAATTAAATGACCTTCCAACCTGTCCCTAACTTTCCCTGTTGAAAGACTAAACTTATATGATGTTGAAAAAAGATTTAAAATGTTGTTATTTAATTCCTTACTTTTCTCTTAATTTTGTTGTCTGCTTATCAAGTAATTTTAGCGCTATACTTCATCTAGTCTTTAGAATGTACATCAGATAATCACACCATATCAAACTCTTTAATTAAATTTATCTACAAGACACGTGAACCTGATCCTACTGGTGAACAAAGATCAAAATGCTGGCATCTTACAACTACACTAATTTTCAGCATGCTAAGGTGATTTCTCTGAAGTTATGAAATGAGGTTCATTGTCTTTTACAGTTTAAATATACATTGATACGAATTGGACTTATTTACCATTTTTGGTTGTGATAGCTGATTATCAGATAACACTATTAATGTTATAACATATTGATTAAATAATTTCCAGATTAACTTCAAGTCTTTTAAAAAGTGATGCCAAATATCCTAAAGGTAATACATAATCCTGATCCGATAATAGGAGATAAAGCAAAATGTGATAACAAATAGCCCAAGTGGTGACAAGTAGCAATGCCAGGTAGTCAGTGCTGCTAGAAACTGAATGTTTGTGTTCCTGTAAAGACCATATGTTAAGTGGAATACCAGTGTGATGGTATTAGGAGGTGGGGCCTTTGGGAGTGATTAAGTCATGAGAGTGGAACTCCCATGAATAGGATTAGTGCCCTTAAAAAAGAGACTCCAGAGGGCTCCCTCACCCCTTCTGTCAGTGGAGGACTCAGGGAGAAGATGACCATCTGTGAATCAGGAAGCGGGCCTCTGCCAGACATCCAATTGGCCTGAATCTTGATCTTGGACCTCCCAGACTCCAGAATGTATTTGAGTTTTTTGGTATGTATATCGTATAGGAGCTGGGATGGACTAAGACAGCTTAGCTACACTAGAGCTCTTTTCAACAGGTACATGTTGAATTGCCTGGCACTCTGGAGTTGGTCTTTAAGTATTAAAATTTACCAAGTTGCCCATGTAATCATTGCTGAAAGCCTTATTGCATTTTCTTTTTATGTCACAGTAAGGAGATAATTCAGCACAAATAATAAAATGAGATATCCAATTACTATGTTGATCTATAGCCAGACATTCTCTTGATTGTATGCTTTATAAGAAAACAATAACATTTGTTTTCCTGCTGACACGATGGTATTCATTTAACTGACCTGAAAAAATAAATGAGGAAAGGCACCTGTATCTCTGAAACTTGATTATTTTGTCATTCACTAAGCTGCTGTGATCAGCATGACTTTTTTGAATAATTTAGAGTCTCTTATTGTCGTTCCCTCAAAAGAATGACTTTGGCTCAGTGTATATTTGATGCTAAATATTTGTTTTTATTTGAAAGCATTAGTAGTTCAACTCAAAGCATTAATTAGTGTCTTATCAAAATGGGTAATTGGAAAACTTGGGACCAGATACTAGTGACTGATTATATTAGGTATAATTCATGTAGACTTGGATGGTGACTTAAATCCTTTGTATTGAAGTTGAAACATTTGATAATGGCTCTATGACCCAGAAGCCCCAAGTGCTACATATTATTCTTGAATCTAGAATTGATTATTTTTACATTATTATTCACACACAGGGAACAATAGAATCAGGAGAAGCTTTACAACTTAGAAATGTGAGATAAATAGGAAGTGTATCTACGAGGACTTCCACAAAATGCACTCTCTCCTGCCTTACTGCATCAGTTAATATTCCTATCCCAGCATTAAATAGTTCAGATGGAATTTCACATAATTAAAGTGTTGTGATGATAATTTTGATACATATTGTCAGTTTTTATTTATTTATACTATAAATTATTCAAAATCAGATGGAAATGAAAACGGGAAAAGGTGCTCTGAACCATAGACTCAGCATTACTGTTATGTCTATAAGCAAGAAATAAAAAAAAGCAGGAAATAGATAAAGTATTCGAGGTATAATAATTGTATTTTAACAATATGGTATAATTGACACACAAAGTAATTACGTAAGTGTGATACAACGTAATGTTTCTTTCACTGTCACCTGTGAAGAATGATCATAAAGATGCAAGCTCAGGAATTGTTCTAATTGCCAGAGTTTCATCACCTCCAGTAGATTAAAATGAAAAACATAAATTCATCTCTCATGATACCACTTCTCACTTAAATACTTTCAAATAATCTGAGTATATTACTGCTTTAAATGGTGTAGGAAAATTTCAACTGGGATGAAGTTTTTATTGGTATCGTATTGTTGTACTTGGTCAAAGAAGTGCTTGTGTGTTGTTAAATCTTAACCTCAGATTTAGGTATGGCAAAAAAATATCTTAATTACGTTTTCTTAGTTTATTGTACATTGACATTCATATATTTAAAAAGATGTTTATCTTCAAGTTACAAAATCTTATGAAATTATGATTTTAAAGAGAGAATGTAACTTGAAAAGTCGTTAATTTTATACTTTGCTTTCAGAAAGACCTGTAAATAGAGTTATAGTTCCTGATTTTTTTAATATATGAAACTTTTCAAAAAAAGCATATTTTATAATGGTTTCTGAAAGTTCATTCCATTGTTCAGCCATCTATGCTGTCCAAAAATGTCAAAATGAATGCAGCAAGTGTGTACCATAGTAAAGTCTGCAGATCTAGTCTCATTCCTCAACCCCCTTTAAAATAAAGGAGACGTTTTGCATGTCCTGGCACACCCTAAGCATGAAGATATCAGGAACAACCATAGGTAAAACTGTAGGGAAAAAAAAATCAGAATTGCTTTTAGATTCAGTGCAGCCTGCCTACCTCAGGTACCTGAGTCCTCAGGCTTTAGTCACCACCTCAGGACATCAGTTTTCTCTGTGGAGACCTTTGTAGACCCACCCTCTCACCCAGAGAGATGTTTGCGCTCTATTCTGTTTCCTGAATCAAAGTTTTGTTTTTATTTATTTATTTTTTTTAATTTGCTGAATGCTGAGCGCACCAATTCCTTAATTTAATGAAGTAAATTGTGACAGTGTGTTAATGAGAGCCAAAACATTAATATATTCCAATACTAATTTTCTGGAAATAATTATTTCACCTCAGTTTAGAGAAGTGCCTCTAGCTATGAGATACTCATTCCAGATGTAAACAGAGCAGGTTCCCATGGTAATATGGAACTCTCACAATTCTATCATGTTTTTGTACACTCTGTGTTCTTTGCTCAAGGCTGACCATGAGTAGGCTTGGGAATTGTGAAGGGATCAGATATGACCCAAAACACTGTCACCTCTGCTTGCAGAGTGGTGATGATGCTTGCTTTGAATTGAGAGTTCCAGTGGAGGTATTTTCTTTCCTGAACTCTTGAGTGACCATTACAATATGAAAGAAACTCAACTTTAAAGCATAATCTAACCTTTCAATCACTAACTGTCACTTCTGTCTCCCTCAAGAGGATGTGTGGCCATGCTTTGAGACCACTTTAATTCTGAACAGCAAATGATGGTGGAAGGAAGGAAGGCATACTTGTAGACATAGATTCTGCTTTTAAGTTGTCACAGATTGTCATGTAATTACAAGCTAGCCAGTGTGTGTGTGTGTGTGTGTGTGTGTGTGTGTGTGTGTGTGTAAGAGCTGAAAACAATACAGATTTATGAAACTTAGTGGCAGTGGTAATGGGGGAATTTGGGCGCTCATTAAGGTCCCTAATACACGTGATTTTATAGTAAGCAGATTAGAGACCACAGCTTGTAAATTATGTGCCACAGTGATTTCTTAGAAAAGATGAATAACAATCTACATGATACCAAAGCTGGCTACCCAGCATGCTTGTGTTGAAGGTGAAAGTTATCAAGGAAGTTATCAAGTTCCGTTCAAACTATAGAGTGAGGCAGTAATTAGGACAGCATTGGCAAGATCACAAGTCCGTGGTCCCATTACCAAAGGACATCGTTTTTTGGAAACCTGACTGGCAGCAAAGAGAGTAGGTCTCATATTGCTAGCTAGAAGACAAATGAAACTGTTTAATCCCTGTCTGTTCTCAAGCTCTATGCACTTCTCATGATTTCAAATACATGTGTTGTTTGAAAACTTCCAATTCTTATATATTTATGCCACTAAATCTAGAAGAAAAGAAAGCATCAGTGTTCTACTTTTCCCAGAAAAAGATGTACATTTCCTTAAGTTAAACCCTGTGCCCTCCCAGTCAATCTCAAGGACCAGGTGATATTGCTATACCCACTATGTAGATGAGAACACCGGGCACACAAAGCTAATGAATAAAGGGCCCATGTGTGTAAAAAAAGTATGAGGGTCGTTTTACATGGTGAAGAGAAATCTTCTTTCAGGATTAGTATTCAGAAATAGTTCTCTGATAATTTTAATATTGTTCCTTTTATACAAGTTATCAAATTTAACTTTACTATTTCAGAGGATAATGCTAACCAAAGAAATGCATACTACTGGTAAAGTGTAAAATTTAAATGTGCTATCTCTTTATGCTTTTCAAAAAAAATTCTTCTTGATTAAAAAATAAAATAAAACTGTCTTTGGAAGAAAGATGAGTAAAATTATAAACACCAATGTTAAGCCCACTATTAACAGACTAAATATTAGATAGATATTTGATTTGAAGAATGCATCGCTTTACTCATGATGGCCTGTGTGAGGAATTATCTCATCGCTTTAGTTCTTTCCGTCAAAACAAAATGAGAAATGATATGATATTATGTGAGAATTATAATGCTGTACAAATAATAAGGTACAGAGAGAAAGTAGAAGATAATATGCTATTAAACGTACATTTTATCATTCTAATGCTGAGGCATAAATGCACAATATCAATGTATGTTGCAAATGACTGCCAGCATTCAATTTTCCCATTAATAAGCATTATACATCTCTGTGTACTTTTAATCTGAGTTTCTGGAATTCAGTCTTATTTCGTAGTAACCTATGGCTTGCACGATATGCACTGTGCCTAAAATTAGTGGTGGTAAAACTCACCCCAATAATTGCAAAGATATTAAATCATGAATATATATCTCAGAAGTGTATATGCATACATACATATATAGCATATATGGATTGGACTATCTATCAAAAAACCTTAATCCTAATGATGTTGTTTGTCATTTATATAAATTCCGATTTGCATTAAATTTCCTTTGTTCTCATTCAGAAATCAGGATAAGATACGTACTGTTTACAGATTTTCACAAACAGTGTGCTTTATTAAAGTGGTTTTAATGGTTAATAAAATTATCTCATTCACAGAGGTGTCTGTTCCATTTAACTTTTTAAAATTATCTTACTGGCCAGTTTGATGCTGTGAAATTTTCTAGCTATAATACATTTGATTGCTAAAGTTACTTTGGTACCTGCTTTCCTTCTATGTTCCAGTCAACATCTTTATTTTATAATATTTTCCCAAACCCGGTGACTTGGTGAACTTTTCAATATTATTTCATTTTAGAGGCAAATATTTTCTTAATCCTACAAATACTGATGGATCACGTGTTATTCCAGGCATTCTCATCATTGGGGACAGAGTAGTGACAGATAAAACCCCAGCCCTCATATAGCTTACATTTTAGAGAAACAAAACAGTCACTAATCAAATCCATTTAAATAATAAATATCCAAATAATTGATAAAATTAATCATTGCTTACTAATATAAGTAAATAATTTAAATGCCACTTCAGTAAATGGATATCATTTCATCTAGTGTTTATTACCATGGAGAAAATACAATCTGACTTCAGAAAATAATCATCGCTGTGATTTGGAATGGAGGAATGAGAGAGGGAGTGTAGAAAGCATCATCCCTAGACTGTAACAGTTCGAAGGAAGCTGTCTCATCCCTTGCTGAAAAGGAAAACAAAATGTTGTCATTAAATTAATACTGAGCAATTTGAACAGATGTATAGAAATCTAGTGCCCAGAGATTTCTAAATAATATATGCAAAAACACTAGGAAAGACCATCATTTTCTGGTGAATAACTGAGTGATGAACTGAGTGAACTGAGTGAAAGAGGTCACTGACTCACAAAGCTCCAAGCTCTCCACTTTAATGACAGCAAAAATAGGAACTGGCCTATAGCATGTAGAATCTTCCAGGAAAAGATGTGACTTCATAGCTTCTAAGGATGTAAAACGGAGTTGGGGCTGTCTTTCTCACTCACCTGGCTTACTTCAAAACGGATAGTTACATCATTTTGTCTTCACTGTTTGTTTCTAATGTGTCTGGTTGGTTGGAAGAATCTCTTGTATGTTGGTTAGAATCACACAAAATTGGTTAAAATCTCTTTCCCAGCCTGAAAAACTATTACAGGGACGACAAGTAGGGTTGGCCTTGAGCGTCTCGATTCAAACCTGTTGTTTGACAAAATTCCTGTTCTTTTCTGTTTCAAATTATACTGGTGTAGACAAAAAAGTCAGTGGTCACTTCAGGTATAGAAGTCTTCATCCTAACTCTGGTGGGGTTGCTGATAGAATATGAATACCCTTCTTTTATTTGTACAAGTTAGAAAATGGAATTATTGTTTAATAAAGAGCAATTAGTAAGAAATGTAAAAGAATATAGAGTATTAGATTCTACAAAAATGCAATGATATAAAAACATACCATTGCCTAATTTTTAAAAATTTACTGTTTGAAAGTATCTTGAAGGTGCTTTTATTTTTAATTTACAGCCTATTCATAGTTACCAAATCACCTAAAATAGTTCTTACAGATGATATGCAGTCAATAAATCTTCTTGAGTAAATTGAGTGAAAAAAAGATAATTTCTTGAGGAACTTAAATTTAACTTTAAAAGATTAGTCTAAATAAATAGCATAATACTGTATGTTTGTTTTCTGGAGACAAGATGTGTGAAAAAAAAAAAAGAAATAATGACAAAATGCTACACTGCTACACGGGCAAAATGCTACATGGGCAAAACTTTTCTTGTTTCATATGATTTTCTTCATTCTGGACAAAGCTAAATAACTTACACTGTGTGAGACGAGTAGGTACTGCATCTTGGTCAGTTGCTCATAGATATAGTTGTAACTCACAGCTATTAAATGGATATTTAGCAGCCAAACTTCATATACACAAGCAAGTTGACTGAGATATTGAGTTCATAAAGATAATTATAATATTGTGGTATTAAGGGAGCAGTATAATTTTAACAAGACCAATTTTAGGAAATGAGAGGGAAAAAAATCAAACAACTCGGAAATGTATTAGATGGGGGGAAATAAAATCAAGCAGATGAATGAAGGTACATTAAAACATGATATGTATTATGCAGAAGTCTGATTATTTCAACCATAGTTTAACAGCATAATAATGAACTCAAGTTAGTGAATGAGATTTTATCCCTGAAGTACCATATTCGGAAAATGACTAAGAATTCATGACTGTACCTCAATATATTTATATGTCTTATGACTCTGATAATAGCACACTGGTAAATTAGAAAGCTTTCTAGTTTATTGAGGCCACTGACTAAGGGTAAATTGGACTAAGAATAAGTATTGTATTATCCTTCCTAGAATGTCATATAACAGATTATCATAGAACTTCAAACATGAAGCACATCTGTTTTACAACATGGATTTAAACCAATAGGAGACATTTTACAAATATTATAATTTGAAGAAAGTAAATAATTTTAATTTATTTCAGTCAAATAATCAAAATATCACTACCAAAGCAGTTTTCTAAATGTTGCAGGTGATTTACATGTATATTTAAAATATAAAATGTTGGAATAGAAATTAATGAAATAGCAGTTAGTAGTTCATTTATTTATTAATTCAGGGAAAAATTCACAGCCAATAATTGGCAAGGCATAAAATTTTGCACTATAGAATCTTATAATAAAAATAACGTATCACCTTTGATCCAAATAGCAAGACTAGTTACTGTTTTCTAAGAAAATTATGGGAATTTTTATTCTTGCAACTTGATTTTCCTTGTTATGTTGGATATCAGGTTCTTCTTTATTCAGTTTGTAACCCATGTTTATTATGCCTCATATTATGCAACTTATGTATCAAACATTTCAGGCTTCATCTTCTTTTCTTTCTTTCCTGTGTTTTTTTTTTTTTTTTCTTTTGCTTATTTCTTCTAGTTATACTTCACTTTGCTAGAGTTTGTAAGTTATCTTTGGTTACTTTAAAACAAGTTGCAATGCGATTTATTGCAAATAAAAAATTGATAAATGGTGAATATATACTTGTAGAAAACAAGAAAATAATTGGTGGATTGTGTTTGTAAATTAGATTCTTTGTCCTGTGTTTCTTCACACCCTCCCAATCTCAAGGAGTAAGTTTTTCTCCCATCACAGTTTACTTCCTACCTACCCACACCTTGCTTTAATTAGTGGAATACATAAATCCTAGTTGGCTGAATAACTATAGCTAAAGAAATGTGTCTTGTGCCTAAATTAAGCCTGTGTAATTTTAAGTAGAACACACATTAGATGGTTCTTTTAGAACTATCAAAACAAATACCCAGAGTGGCCCATCTGAAGGAATTGTGTTTTTGTTATAGTGTCAAATAGGGTTGCTTTGTGTCAGTGTTGTCCCCATGGCTTTTCCTCCCCTTCCTCCTTTATCTCTGCACATTTGATTATGAAGAAGATATTGTCATCTGATATCTGTGCATACCAACATTAGAGATCAAATGAAGTTAAGTGAATGAAATTGCATAATAATAAGAAAAAATGTGATTAGAGAGAAGTAGATTGGTAGTTTTAAAAGTTTCTTCAATAGTGCCTCTACTAATATAAATAAAATTTAATTTTTGCGTAGGTGTATGATTCTTACAAGAAACATTTCTCCCCACGATGTCAGAAATTCAAGTACATTTCTTAGAAACATCATTTATTCAACAAATATTTTTTGAGGATCTGCTCTATCTTAGACCAGTTTTAGGAGGTGGGGCCTCCTGCTGTATCCCTACATACTGCCCCTCCTGTTTTCTGGCAGAGGCTGCCCACTAGAGTCTGCTCCCCCAGCCTCCTAAGGAGGTAGGTGTGGCTGAGGAACAAGCAATATGTCCTACTTGTCTGAACTCACCCTGGAGTTCACAGAACCAGGCTGAAGGGCTGCCAGTAGCCATTGTGAATGAATACCATCCCTGTTCTGAGCTTATCCCTCTTAAGACCCCACCCCAGGATCCAGGTCATGGTGGCCATTCTCCTGAATCTCCTCAGACCACCTGGAAGCCATAGTCTGGGAAGAGAGAATTCATGCCTGGTACAGCACAGGTCCTCTTGGATTGGCTGGGGCATGACGGCAGGTACCCCTCTGATTTCTTGTTGTCTATGTCATGCCCACTATTAAAAAATATTGAAAACAAGATGCATCCATGTTGTTGCAAATGGATCTTGAGATCATTATGCTAAGCGAAATAAGTCAGACAGAAAAAGTCAAGAACCATATGATTTCACTGAGATGTAGGATATATAACTGAAAGCAACAAAGGAACAAGACAAACAAAGAAACAAAAACTCATAGTTATCAGAGGGGAAGGGGGAAGGAAAGTGGTAGGTGAGGGTAAACGGGGTCAAATATATGGTGATGGAAGGAGAACTGACTCTGGGTTGTGAACACACAACATGATATATAGATGATGTGTTACAGAACTGTGCACTTAAAACCTATGTAACTTTACTAACAAATGTCAACCCAATAAACATATATATATGTATTAGTGTCGCTGAGACATAAGGGTTAATAAAAGAGCTGAGAAGGAAAAAGGACAGAAATTCAGGACAAGGCAGTGGCCTGTGCATGGATGTGTGGAGGGGGCAGAGCAGGTAAGAAATAGGGGCTGAGGTAAGCCCATGGCCGGAACACGTGTCTCAGGCCAAAGCTTGTATGAGGGGAGGCTGAACGGCAGGTATGGACTGATGGAACAAGCACTTGTACTACTTTTTAGCCTGCCTTTGTTCTCCATAAAACTAAAAATGTAGAAGATGTGATGAGAAAGAAGTTAAAGTGGTTCTCAAACTGCAGTGTACAGCAGAATCCCCTGCAGCCTGTTCACACACAAAGTGTGGAGCCCCACCCACAGAGTTTCTGATTCAGGCCCAACAATTTGCATTTGTAACAGTTCCCCAGGGATGTACGTGTGAGAACATTTTGAGAATCATCAAACTACATTAAACAAACTAAAGAACTGTGGCAACCCACTTATCTATTGCCACATAGCAATCTCATCAAAAACTTAGTGACTTAAAATAATTTATAATGTGATTTCATGTCTCTGTGGGTTGGATGAGTTTGGTGCGGTCGGTTCCTTCTGAGAGCTGTGAGGAAAAATCTGTTTTGTGCTTATGGTGATTTTTGGCAAATTTTGGCATCTCTTGGCTTGTGGATCTCTGCTTTCATCTTCACATAACATTCTCCTTGTGTGGGTCTGCCCAAATTTCCCCTTTTTAAAAAGATATGAGTCATATAATTAGGACCATTTTTTAACTTAATTACCTCTGCAAAGATCTTATCTCCAAATGATACATTATGAGATACTTGGGGTTAGAACATTAGTGTATGAATTTTGGGGGACATAATCCAACCCATAAAATAGGGTAAGCCCTGATGGAAGGGGAGGGACTACAGGAAAGTGTGAATATTGGCAGGATTGATTTGTTTATTGGGCTAGCTTTGCATACCATAATTCCTTATTTTGAGAAAATGTCAGGTATCAGGGAAGTATGGAAGACACCATAAAATTATTTTTTTGAATATACACAGTAAATGTTTCCGCTATGCCTGTATTTCCTTATTCACTCATTCTTCATTTATAGTAGACTAGTAATTTAGTGACCATTTACAAAGTGCCAAGTATAAGTTCAATACCAGGGTGACTAAGATGATGAAAATAAAAACCTGGTTTTGTTTTTACATTGAAAGGAAAATAAAATAAGAACTTCAATATTTTTTAAAATTGCCACTAATATTATAGACTATTAAAATGGAAATATAATAGAGGACATCATTTATTACTTTTAACTGTATATGAGTATGGTTAAAATATCCCTTCTTCCCTTGATTCTAAAATAGCATGTGCGTCTTTAGTTTTACTTAAAGTGCAAATGGTAAATTATTGTTAGAAGGATAAATAAATTAGGAAAAATGTCCTCTGTTATAACTGACAAGACCCTAGTTTCAGTTATGATGTAGTAAAATCCAGGACTATATTATCGCATTAAATTTTTATTCTCAGTGACTTCAAATTTTTTAAAAAAGGGAGACATTCCAGCTGAAAACATAAAACTTATACAAGATGTTTTTAAATATATGTTTATTCTAGTGTTGCATGCAGTTAGTGAGCATTTAATCATTTCCTTAAGGAAGTTAAATAGGTGAAACATAATCATCACATGCATATTTCTGAAAATAATATTGATTTTTCACTCTTATTATGATGCAATTCAATGTATTAGCAAAGCTGTTCACTGAGGACTTAATGACACACAGCTCCCGTGCTAGGGACTGAAGCTCTAATTGTACCCAAAATGGGCATATTTCCTCTTTTGCAGTGAATTTTCAATTGGGAAGACAAACATCAAAAAGCTAGCTGATCAAAAATGTGGTGAGAACTTATAAAAAAGAGTCTACGTGAAAAGAATATTGAAACTTACAACTGAAGAATAAGTAGGATATTAATCAGGAAATTTGGGTTTATGTGTGTGGTGTTTAGAAGGGGCTTTTCAGGGAAGTTAATAGAATATGTGAACATTCAGAGCTGACAGAATCTTCAACTTTGTAGAATTGAAAGAATTTAAACCTAATAGAGAGTTTGAAAAATAAGCCTGGAGAAATTGTCAGGGACTACATCAATAAAGTAAAATATTTACTATGATTAGCCAATTTTTATTTTATTTGTACTTAATTCTTTACACATTTTTTAATATATAACACATTGACTTGCTATTATATAAATCAGACTCATGTTACTATGCATTCTAATTAATATATATTATTGATCATAATTGTGTTGAAATCAATGGGATTTTTAAGAGGTATGCATTTTTTTTGGATTTATGAGTCCTGTTCAGTAACCCTGAAATCTATAGCAAAAATACCTTCTACTATTAATGCAAGTGAAGTGGAAATCTTATATTTATTTATTTATATAGGCACGAAGCTTATAGTACGATCTATGAATTTTTACTATTTTTCTAAAGAAAAAATTATTCTTTACAACTCTTTATCCAGTTAGATAATGAAACGAATCGATACGTTAATCAGCATATTCAAAATAAAACATCAGATCCTCTAACACAAACTTCTTATATTTCTTAATTTTCAGGTTTGTTAGAGTTTTTCCCCCCTTAATACAATTAGTAATACTGACTTTTTAAAAAGCCTAAACAAATAAGCAGACATCCAATTGCAATTGGGGATGAATCAATTAAGACCTGTAAACATCTTAAGTATTTTAGTTTAAGAAGATCTATGGAATAACTAGAGCAATACACCTTTGGAATTGCTTACGCTAGAGAAGAATCAAGAGAAGGACAGTTCAGTAATAGTTCTCAAGAGCAGGAGCTACTATAATAGGAAGTAGCATCACCTACTTATAACTTCTACACTGAAACAAACTTGGATTAGACTGGACTGTAAGGATTGTAGATCATATGCCAGGCAGAAATTCTTCACTGTGGGACGTGTGGACTGCTGAATGGCTTCTTTCAGTTGTACCTTTATCCATAAGACTACTTCACTGTTCTTTCATCACATCTGCTTTAAAAATGTTTTCTATTTCATTACATAGTCTGCAGTCAACAATTTTAAATGAAAATGATATGTTTATTAAAATTACATATAGAAAATAATTTGATTCTTTATCTCCTTAATATTAGGACTGATGTTGTAAAAATGAATCCTTTCACTGAGTTCAGCATGTGGTCTACTAAAGCTTGTATGATTTGCAACGCTACCTCAAAATTCCAATACAAAACATGTAGGTTCCCTATTATGTGATAGACACCACTCTTTCTAGCTTACGCCAAATGAGGGAAAGGACTGGAAGAATGTTGTAGTGGATGACAGAATTGAAGGGGCAGATGAGCAGAGCTCCAGACAAGAACCTCAAAATAGGAAGTCTTGGATTTTTTTTTTTTTTTTCCCCTAGGGAAACATGCCGATTCTGAAAATCATACCACACACTGCCAGCTTCTCTGGTTAAAAGTTTCAAATTCAATTCCTAGAGAGAGTCTTTAGTTTGGGTAGAATGTCAAATAGTTATGGCCAATTAGGTAAGAAAATTCTTGACTGTTTGGAACAATATCAACTCCCATTGTAAGAAATTAAATACTGGTTTTTAAAATAAAAATCTCAGTCATTCTTACGTTTCCCTTTTCTGGACTATTTCTGCCTTTGCCTTCATTAATGCTATTCTTGGAACTTTTGGACACCAGGCCTATAATGAAATAAATGGCGTGGAAATTGTTTAAACATGATAGGCATGGGAGAAATTGAGAAGGGATTATTCTAGAAAAACGACTAAATCTGTCGTAAAAACAAACAGACAAAAACAAAATCAGTTGCAATGTGTGTTGTTTTGTCTCATTCCCTCCCAGCTCCATCAGTGTGATGGTTTTACAAAGGCAGGGCAGACAAGTCAGGAAAACCAGAAGCTTTGCTGCTGGGACTGACTTGATTAGAGCAGTGCACACAAAATCCCCATGTTTCGGGGTGATGTTGAAAAGAACTCTCAACTCAGTGACCAGTAATTGGGGGTTGCAGTATTTGTTGGAACAGCTCAAACAACAGACTAGTAATATACTTCACAGAGAGAGATCTGTAGAATGAAATACTTGCATACATATACTATAGTGGGCCTTGATAAGCCCCCATGTATCAGAGCCTTGAGCCAATTAGGAAAATATTTATCTTCTATGAATTAAGATTTATACCATTTAACAGCACTCCCAATGCCTCTGTGGCTCGTGTGTGTGTGTGTGTGTGTGTGTGTATGTGTGTGTGTGTGTGTTTTCTTATAGTTACAGGGATCTTGAAGGATGTCAAACCCTGAGGATCTATGGCTCGCTCTTAATTATACCTGGTGTGTCAGTATTCATCACTGAAGGTCTTTGGGATGTTACTCAAAGCTGAAATGTGTCAAGTTTAGGGAATTATGCTAATTAAGTATATTTGCGTATTGAGTATATGAAGATCATACGCATATACCTATATTAGGAAATTTGGATCCTGGAACCTGGGATAATTATCGGTTTCACTCCCTGTAGGTGGAAATTTAGAAGATGGTGTTTAGTATAAGTGGAGTTTGGGAAAGATAGAGACAAGATAAAGAAACATGGTTAACACCATTGGTATTCTGATAGTAGCAACCTATCTGACATATCTGGATGGTGTTTTCTAGACTTGGAAAATGTACCTTAGCACACAGCTATAAAATTTCTGCTCCTATATAGCAATTGTTTTTGTGGGGGTTTTGTTTTGTTTTAATTACCTATCTCTAATACCTCAGTTAAGTTTTTTGTACATCAACCTACTCACTACGTTAAAGGAGCTGCATCTCATGGGGAGACAGTGTCCAGAGGTTCCAGGAATAGCATTAATGAAGGAAAGCCAAAAAAAAAAAAAAAAAAAAAAAGGTCTGGAAAAGGGAATGCAAAAATAGAAGCAATATTTAAATGGAAGATTCAAATTTCATGTGATATGGTGCCTCATTTTTAAAGACATACTGGAAGAAACTCACATTAGAAAAGTTAATGAGCAGGGAAAGGGTTTAGGAGAACTAACAATTGTCCGTAACCAGACACACTTTGCCCCCTGCTTCAAATCCTCTCTGTCCACCTTCTACATGAGTAATTTCTTGAGAATACCAGCTTAGAAGAGTTGTAATTCCACTGAATTTCTCCTCAAAAACAGGATTTTCTCTTTTGCTTTGTGCATCAGTGCTTCTCTGATACAGAGACTGGGGAGCCTACAGGCATAGGGACTTTTCCTCATCCTTGAGTCCTGAATGACAGTGATAACCAGAAATTCCCTACAGATCTGAACATCTGTGATAAGCATGCAGACTGGCTGAGAAACAGTGTGTTGTTTAAAATTACGAAGATTCTGTTGTTGGCTGGTACTGTAGCATAACCCTGACTGATATACCTACACAGTTGTTCATTAGTGATAAACTCTACTATGTTTTTTCGTTTAGTTTGTAATTATTAGTATGCTTTTATTTTTAAAACTATGAACACATTAGGTATTTATTTCCTGTTTTAACTTATAAATATCTGATGTCACTTAAGTGACTTATCTGTGTTTTCATTTTTTCCTGCAGTGCTCTACTTCATTGTTCCTAATTAAATGATCCAAATTAAGTATCTCATTTCAACTTACTTATTTAGTGAAATCTGCTTCACTGCCCTATTCAAACAAGAAGGAAGTTATGAAGGGCATTTTTACACTTTCTAACATCTGAACCCAAAATGTTTTCTGGAATTCAGCTGTTCATTTTATGTGCTTATTGTGCGTTCTCACTTTACTGATATTATTTTCTGAAATATAAGTGCTTTCAATTTATCTTTTGATTGTTAAGCAACTCAAGTCCAATGAATGCTAATGCCCAGTATTAAAATTATGAGTTGGGCTGACAAACAGATTTCTTCTCTCATTCTTTATTCAATTTCATTCATATGGCAATAATTATCCTCCAAGCCATATTTCTCTAATTATTATTTAAATGTTGTTTCAATGAAAGGATACTTGCATTTAAATCATTTATGCATGCTATTCAAATCAATTTTTTTTCAATCCAACTGATTACATTTCTTTATACCAATAGCAACAAATAACACTTGGAATAGAAATGACATATAAAAAAAAAAGTCAAGATATTTTCAAACGTTTTATAAAATATTAAAAGATTATGCCCTTCATTTAGTCATTTACTCAAAATTCACTAAGAAGTCAGACTAGAGTTACTTTAACAGTAAATTTGAAGCCATCTTTTTTTCTCCCCTTCATAATTTTCCACTTTTTATTCATAAAAGTCAATTGGTAAGTAAGTATATTTTAATTTAAATGGGAACATATTCTGGATTTGAAAATTATTTTTTATGATCACCAATGAAAAAGTATTGTAAATGAAATTTCAAGGACCATAAATTATGTCTATTGAATAAATCTGGTGGAATAACCTGGCAAAAATGAAAAATCAAATCTTCAAAAGTGAATATATGTACAGATATTTAACAAAGTGTATACAGATATTTAAGATAAGGGTGCTAGAAAAATACTGTCATCGTGATTATGGAAAATATAGCCCTGTATTAAGAAACCTACCACACATTTTGATTGTTACTTACATATTGAATAAATGTGAGGCTTAGGAAAAAAGAATATTAAGGTGATTTGTCTCTACAATGTGTTACTCTTTTTCTTCATTTAGTTTGAAATGATTAGTATTTATGAACTGTTTCAGTAATATATTCTTGGAAATATTCAGCATAGTCCAAAAACATAACACCAGCATGCTCATTATTTTTCTTCCTATGATTTTCAAAATGAAACTTAGAATGCATTGCTTGCTAATTTCCTGATGGTATCCATCAATAAAATTTAGTATTATGTATCTGGGAGGCTGATGCTACTTATTTTGGGAATCAGTGTAAAGGGATTTGGGGGATTTTTAATATGAATTGATGGTACCTTTTCTATGCATCTCATTAGAGTCATAAAGTGAGTTGAAATTTAAATCAAGGGTAAGGAACACAGAACACAATATAGAAAGGTCATTAAAAATCAAAATTTAAGAACTATTCAAAAGAATTCATTATTTTGTATCTTAAAAAATAGCTTTTATCACAATTTTAAGTGCCAGTGAATAGAAAAATAGAAGTCTAAATTTGATTGACTTACACAAGAAAGTGCATACAGTTCTTCAAGCTTAAATCACATGCTGTATATACATTTTACTATCCTCAAGTATACTATTAAAGGACTACAAATCATATATCTAATGAGGGATTAATATAAAAATATGTAAGAACTTTTTCAGCTTAATAGAAAAAACTCTGTGTGAAAAAATTGGCAGAGGAACTGAATAGACATTTTCCAAAGAAGAGATATAAATGACCAACAGGTACAGGAAAAGTGCTCAACATCACTAATCATCAGGGAAATGCAAATCGAAAAACCACAATGAGATACCACCTCACACCTGTCAGAATGGCTGTTATCAAAAAGACAAGAACTAAATGTTGGGGAGGATATAGAGAAAAAGAGACCCTTGTGCATGGTTGGTGGGGATGTAAATTGGTGCAGCCACTATGGAAAATAGTATGGAGGTTCCTCAAAATATTAAAAATAGAAATACGTTATGATCCAGCAATACCACTTATGGGTATATATCCTAAAGGAAATGAGAGCAGGATAGTGAAGAAATATTTGTACTCCCATGTTCATTGCAGCACTAGTCACAATAGCCAAGATATGGAAACAACCTAAGTCCTAAGTGCCTGTCAAAAGATGAACAGGTAAAGAGGATCTGATATACATACACAATGGAATACTATTCAGCCATGGACCATTCTGCTATTTGCAATAACATGGATACCTTAAAGACATTATGCTAAATGAAGTAAGTCAGACTAATAAAGACAAATATTGTATGATATCACTTATATGTGGAATCTGAAAAAGCCAAACTCATAGAAACAGTAGAAAGATGATTGCCAGGGGCTGGGAAGTTGGAGGAAAATGGGAGATGTTGGCCAAATGGTACAAACTTCCAGTTATAAGATGAATAAGTTCTGTGGATCTAGCATGATAGTTAATATTGTATTATGTACTTAAAGGTTGCTAAGAAAGTAGACCTTAATTGCTGTCACTACAAAAAAGAAAGAATAATTAATTGGAGTGATACAAGTTTTAGCTAACACTATGTTAATAAACGTTTAGTGATCTATAAGTGTATAAAATCACCACATGTATATATTATGTAGAATTAACCCCTGGTCATTCGAAGGTGAAAGAATTCACAAGACTCAGAAAAGCAGGAAAGCAAAGAAAGTTTTATTGAAGGTTGGGCAGAAAGAGAATACACATGGCAGTGTCTAAAATGGCTGCCCCTAGGTGAGGGAATATAGGGGTTTTATATTTGTTATGCCGGATGCAGGGGGCTAGTTATCTTGTAGTTGTTTACAGTTTTGGCGGGCCCCTTCTGAGAATTATCGTCATGGTTGGCTTTCTCCAAAAATTCTCCTGGTGTTTGTCAGTCCACAGGTGTAGTCTTAGCCAGGGACTCAGAGCTTAAGTGGTTAATCTTTAAACCTATTCTTGCTAGCTCCCAAAGGCTTTCTCATTAACTCTTTTTCTGAGTCATCAATGTATGCCTTAACCTTGTAAACTGGTGTATGTCGATTATACCAGTAAAATTGGGAAAAAAATTATACATGTAGTATGAGCTGTTCAAATCCCACCATTAGAAAATGTTGAAATACTGAAAATGTATATACATGTTACAACATATATATATATGTTGTAACATGTATATACATACATATACACATATACACACACACACACACACACATATATATATATATATATATATAAAACTTAAATTTTGGCAAGTGACTGATAGAGTATTTTTCCTCTACTAAGGGACTGGGGAATGGCTTCTTGCATATGAAAAACTCTGTATGATTTCAGATAGTCTGAAAGTTCATTATAGCCCCTCTGCCCCCAGAAACCATATGGTATTATATGTTATAAAAAGTAAACATTCAAATGAGCTCATTCTATTTCTAAAAAATTAAAAGTAATTTTAATATTATGCATGTTATGATAAACAAATATATTTTTCACAGTATTGTCAGGTTAAAAGAAGTTTAAAAACAAAAATAAAAAACTTTGCAAGGTGAATTATTTTTGCTTGATACCAGAGGAAAAAAATTAGTTAATGTCATACAACCATGGTGTGATCTAAGAGCCCGGACTCCACGACTCCAAGTTTCCACCATATTAACAGTGAAGCAAATCTTCTTTACAACCTGCGAGACCCTGAACGATGTATTTGCTACTGACTACTCATCCAGATTTCCTACTCCGCTTATCCTTGCTCATTATATTTCTGCCACACTATCCAGTGTTCTGCACCTCACCCACCTCAAACTCTTCCTGGTTTGGAGGTCCTATGCTTACTGTTCCCATTGCCTCATATGCTTTTCCCTGGTCTCATTTCATAGTATAGGTTTATACTCCAGGTCTCTGTTGACATTGTCTCTTGGAGATTTCCCCATCTAAATTATCCCCCATAGAATCTTGACAATATTACTTCACCTATTACCTTCAGAGAACTAATCTAACTATAGTTACATAACTTTTTGTTTCATGGCTGCTGTTTCTCTACTCTAAAATGTAAGTTCCATAAGGGTTCCATTGCCATTATTCAGTTGTATCCCTAGCTCCTAGCCTGTTGCTTAGAACTGTATTTGCTTGCCAAATTGATAATATCCGTTAAATGAATAAACAAACTTGAATCCTTATTTCTTGGTTAAAAGCAAGGTGGGGAGGCCGCTGACATAGATATTGTGACAGACATTGAGTGATTTCTCACTAATCCATTTCTTCATCCTTGGCATGTGGGAGACAACACTTCCCAAAATTGCAGTCCTATGATGATTGCTTACTTGGTATGTGACTGGGCCAAAGGACTGTGGGTACAAGGTATGTACCTCATAGACTGTGCCACAATACATTTGTTACTGTTTGTCATTGGCTGTCATTGCTCATTGGCCAACCATGTACAGAGGATCCAGTGGAGAATTCTGAGGCAGACATAGGGGATGATGGACCAACAAGATGCAGTAACATGGATCTCTGGATCCTTCTTGCAGGACAACAGCACTGTATACACACCTTAACTGTGTTGGACTATGTGTGAAGTAGACTCTTATTGTGATAATCCACTAATATTTTTGTCAATATTTTTAACGGCAGCTAGGAATTAGTATTAGTAGAATATGCAATCAATTATTCTGGTTAAGGATGTTCAAAATAACAGTGCCAGATATTCAATCATGCTACTGGGTTTTATCTATTGTATTGGGGTTGATCAATTTGTAACAAAAGTGCTAGTAATGTGTGAGTTTTGATTCTTTTATTTGAATTGCTAAGGTAGTTCCTAAAAACATTAATATATACATTTTAGAGATTTTTTTTTTAAGCTGGTTGCCAATTACAGATCATTCAAAATCGAAGTGTAAAATACAACCATTGCACTTTTAATATTTTGGCTTGAATGCCATTACATTCTTGGCATGCACATGCCTGTGTAAAATGAGGATTAATAGCACACAAATGTGGCCATCATTAATGCAATTCAGATACCCAGAGTGATTAAAGCAGCCCAAATCGCCCTTGATCATATTTCTGACCACTTATCAGAAGTGTCTTTGTGCTGTCATTAGCTGAGCTTCTTTCTCCTTTATGATTTTCTATGTCCTTGTTAAGTAATTGCTTCAGAACCAGATCAATGAGAATCTATAAAAAGAATTAAGATCAAACTCAGCTCAAATATCCTTTTCAATGTGGAACTGTCCTCTTTGACATTAGCATAGAACAATTGATCTACATATATGTTCACCGCTGCCCCCTGTTCCCTCTACTGTGCGAACGAATTGCAAGTCTTCAGGATTCTTTACAGAATTCAACATAACCTCCAGAAAAAGACAAAAATGCTTTTATGACATCTCAGACTCTACCAGTCCAATGCATTTGCTCAGATAGATTTTTAAGTGTTTTATGGTCGATGTGCCTGAAGGAAATGTTCTGCATGATGGGAAAGAAGTAATTAAACCTAGCAGAGGTTTCCTTTGCAAGCTGTCAAGGTAAAATGCTGGAACTTACAGAACAGTGAGTAAGTGTTCATCAAATATCTATTGAAAAGTATTCAGAATTAGTAGTGAATATACTCAGTTCAATTTTTTAATATAGCCATATTGGCTGAGGATTTAGTGTGAGCATGTAGGCATTGGAGGTTGGGCAGTGTACTAAACAGTGTACTAAGCATTTGTGGTCTAGTATGAATAGTCTGGAAATAAGTAAAATATGAGGATGATGTGTACATGTTATAAAAGATGTTCACATAGGTAATTGACCGATTGAAGACTGTCAGTAACTCATGACAATATTTGTCTGAATTTGTTTTAATTTAATTGCCCTTGGATGTCTTCAGTTTTAAAAAAAATGTATACTTGTATAGCTGAATTAAAATAATCTTTCTTTTGCATGTGTCACACTCAGAATTATTTTATTTTCCTTTATATTCCCTCATACGCTCACTTTGAAACAAATTGTTGTGGATTTCGTATGCCTACCAAAACCACAGTTAAGTTTTCCACACTAAACAATGCTGTCTCAAGACCTATACAATCCCACCACATTGGGTCAGTCAGAGTGTGGAATGTTCCAGGAAGCTGCCAATTATATTGTGTTTTGAGAGTGTCAGCCATTTAATTGACAAACAGATTGTCAAAATTGTTTGGGAAACATGATTTTTATCACTGTGTATTCATAGATAAAAATGTTAGAAGCTGTACTGTAAGCCCCATGAGGGTCTTGTTTACCTATGACTGCTCAGTGTCTAGAATGCATGGGGAAGAGCAAATACTTGAAAAGCAACTTTCTGAATGAATGAATGAATCTACTCAATCCTTCCCCACTGCTGGCAGCATATCCAAACCATCTCTTTGTATGTACTTGGGCTGTGAAAACAACCTTCTAAAATATTTCTTGGCACCTAGTTTTGCCTCATACTAATTTATTTTTCATTCCCACTTCACTACAGAGAACAATCTTGTACAGTGTTAAATTATTATAATTGCAGATCTTCCTTAAAATTCTTCCATTGTTTTCCATTTTTACTTAATATAAAGATAATATATATTTCATCACAATTCCACTGTAACTGATATGAATACACTCGTTATGGTGTATAAGATCCTACACGACAGGTTTCCAGGTCAAGTCTTGTTTCCCTGTATTTGTTCCAATAGCACTAGGCTAGAGTCACACAACACTTTTTTTATTCTTGATCACACTAAACTCGTTCTGCTCCTCAAGGCCTTCAGAAATGTTTCCTATGCCAGAACCACAACTTCAATCCTTAACATCAATATTAATAATCCTTTTAACATTATAAG
This sequence comes from Rhinolophus sinicus, assembly GCF_057876585.1. Classification (NCBI taxonomy): domain Eukaryota; kingdom Metazoa; phylum Chordata; class Mammalia; order Chiroptera; family Rhinolophidae; genus Rhinolophus; species Rhinolophus sinicus. The sequence continues at coordinate 122,546,264 of NC_142515.1, forward strand.
CCTTGAAATCTCAGCATAAGTTTTGTTTTCTTGGTGAGGCTCTTTTGATGCCCCCAGGGGAAATAAAATGTGCTAGCGTGTTATATGAATGATATAACAATACAACAATTGGTTTAACATATTTTTCCCCACAAGACTATATAAGGATACAAGTGCTGATACAAGATTGATAGAATTCAAGTTATTTATCCTAACTTAACACAAATAGACTAAGATAACTCTTCAGAGGAAACAAAATAGATATATAGTCATGGGTTAAGAATTAGAAACTTCTTGCTTTACCTGTCTTCCATAAATCATATGGTTATGTACCCTGAAAGGGTTTAATAAGAATAAGTATGACCTTTATTTATGTACTAGTTTAAAATTGGCTAATGACTTTAAAGCACATGACTCCTTTGGATACTCCCAATAGCTGTGTGAGGCAGACAGGATTGATTTGTTCAGTTAAACACACTCCCTGAAGACAGGTCATGGCTCAACACACACTAGTGCAGCACTGTTCCAGGCACATAATAGTTAATCAATACATATTTTTCATAAATTATTAAATAAAAATAGCATCCACACTATTGTGTGAGAGTTTTAAAAGCTAATTGAATATTTTTTCATCAAATATACAAAATATTGAATCATAAAATGATAATTATAAGTTATATAATATTAATTGTAAATGGATATTTAGAAATACCTGTTACGTGTCAGGCACTATTCTATATATATAGAATGCAACAAAGGAAAAAAAAAAAAAACAGATAAAAATCCTGGCCCTTGGAGAGCTTCTATGCAGGTACCGATAACACTTAATAAACAGAATAAATTACAAAATATACCATATATTGGAAGGTAAGTGTTAAGGAGGAAAAAAAAAAAGAGAGAAAGTGACAGGCGTTGAGTAGTATTCTCTACAGGCTGGATAAAGTGCAGGTATTTCTAATCGGAATAAGAACAGACATAACTGGAAGTTGTTATCGGCATATGCTCTTGGCCTTGAACTAAATGGTTCTTCCTCTTGGTTATTGAGGACACAGTGGGGGGCTTGCTGAGCCGCATTAGAGACTATATGGGGTAGTCTTTCCAATATAAATGAGGCTTTATAGTTTTCCTTTTCCTTTATCCTTCAGGACTTTACCCTGAGCAGTGAGATACCCCTGAAAAGTGAGTTAAGCCTTCATGCAACAGATATCGCTGAGGCAGGTGTGGGGACAGAGCCAGGAGTGCAGTTTTCAGGCTCTCGCCCTCACATGGAAAGGTGCTGGCTCAGGTAGTAAATGGCCATCAACTGTGATTAAATGGCCATCAGCTGTGGCTAGTTGGCCGTCAGCTGTAACCAGTGAGCCATTGGCCACTAATATAACTGCTGTGGCTACGCTAGTAGAATATGAGGTCTAGTAAGAAGATGGTGGCTGAGCTAGCAAGAGCAGATTGCAGATAGCACGGCAGATTGCAGCTAGCAAGTGAGGTTGGCTGGCATAGAGAAGTATACGGCAGGTTGCGGATGGTGTGGCTCCTGTTTCCTGTGTCTCCAACCCAGCCACCAGCGAGAATGTAGTGGTATGACCCCCCTATCTATGGCTCTGTGGGTGTTCCTTTTTGGCCTCACCATATCTGCATTCTTATGTGGGGAGCGGGAGCTGAAACCCCGCATACCACCCTGCGTGGCACAGGTGTAATAGCTATTTAGGATAACTTTGCTAAACTTCCACAGTATCATTTTCTAGTTTTTGCAGGACGCTACATATGTGACAGAGATGCATGAAAAACAATATGCTTCTCTCATTTTCCACAGATGATTTGATTCCCCAAGCTGTGCCTAGATGATACAATGTGTGGAGAAAAAAAAATTAGGTTAAGAATCAGAGAATCCATGCTCTCATTTCAGCTGCCCAACATTTTACAATGTATCATCTGCACTGAGCCAGGAGTTCTTGTGTGTTTAATTGAACGAAACAGTCCTGTCTGCCTCACACAGCTATTGTGAGTATCCAAAGTGGTCATGTGTTTTAAATTCATTAGCTAATTTTAAAGTAGTAATTAAATGTAAGGTGGTACTCTATAAAACCCATTCAGGGTACATTACTAAACTGTATATATGGAAGAGGGGTAGTAGGAAGTTTCTAAGTATTAACCCATGCTTATATATCTGATTATTTTTTCTCTGAAGATTTATCTTAGCCTATTTGTGTTAAGTTAGATAATAACTTGAATTATATTTATACATAAACAACCCTTTCTATCTTGTATTAGCACTTATTTTATTGCAAATATGTTTATCAGTTTTATTAAACTGAGAGATACTTGAAGATAAAAACAATAAATAGCATGTTTTCATTTCTCCACAGAGATACTAACATTAATGTTCTTAATAAAGATAGAATGAACAAATTCTATAAAACATTTTGTACCGAATTAACTGAATCACAAATACCTTGAATTTCCCCCAGGGAATAATGAAAGAATGCATGCATTTTGTCATCTATGAGGATGTTGTAATGTTTACCAGAGTCAAGTTATTCCTTGAAGCTCTCTAATGATTAGTCAATACATATTTTCTTTTTCAACACATTACAATCCCTAGAAGATGCATTTTAGAGAAGGGACATGATATTTGAAGATTTACTGGAACACCAATATTTTGTTAATTGGAAATTGGAAATTCAGTTTCCAGCCAGATGCATATGTATAATCTATATCTCATTGCCACTGTAGTTTTCAAGAATCTGTAAAATTTCATACCTATTCACTTGATCCTGAAATCATTAGCTTGACTCTGAAACTATGGAAACTACTGAGTTCCTATAACCCTGTCTTCTTGATCTGTTCTTAGAAAACTGTATAGTGTGAAAGCACATTGTTTACTACCAATGCGGCTCATCATTTTTTGATATTACCAAATAAGAACTAAGTGGCAAGATATTAATTTTAAGCAGAATCATTTCATATAAAATATGTGTGTGTGTATACATACATATATATTATATTAATATATGTTAATATAATTTTCCTTCACTTATGAAAATTATACTATTGTTTGTACTTTGTTCCTGGGGATTTTCGTTCCATTTAGGAGCGGTTCACATCAACTGTTGTAACTTTTCAGGACAGTATCAATCGCAACCGTCTCCGTTCTCCCAAGTGGGAAAGACTAAGTAAATACTTTTCCAGACTGGGTTTTTTCTGTTAGTATAGAATGTACATACCTATTGATGTCCTGCTCAAGACTGACTGTAAAATACTTTTCAAAGCAACTGACTGAGGTTGAGAAGACTACCATCTGACTAACTACAGCAAAGTAAAGTGGTCGTATTGGTTTAATTAGGTCATCCTTTCTGTGAACATTGTAGGAGTTAGGTTACAACACTGTCCTTCCACCCTGTGCTGGATTCATAGTAACTCGAACATGCGTCCCTCCCCGCGCTCTAATTGTCTGGTGCCTTTGCTCATGCCATTTCCTCTAGGTGAAATGCATACTCTCGTTTTTCCACAATTGTAGCTGTATAAACTGGAGGTTAAGTATTTGGGTGGTAGTCAGAGGATGCAGGAGCTGGAATCTGAGCTCTGCTACTGATTTGCTGTTGGGATAGCCACCTAAACTAAGGCTTGGTTCCTTCCTTCTAAGTTAAAAGGGTAAGATTAGAACTAACTGTATAGTTACAGTTCAGTCTGACTTCTTATGTTGTGCTAATGAAGCCACTCAGCAAACAGAAAGTGCTTAAAATGTCTGGTATAGAGTAAGTAACATAACTTGGCTACTATTTCGAACTGTTGGCTGCCAGTTACCTTTCCTCCCCTTAGCTTTTCATTTAAGTACCACTTCAAATAGTATCTTTGTTGTTCATCTTTTTACAACTTTTTCCAAAAGAAGTATTACTTTTCTCATCTAGTTTTCTGTAGCCTTTATAGTCTACATTTATGACGCCTAATATGATGGGTCAAAAGAAATGATGTGTATTTCTTGGTTTCCACTCATCCATGAGTTCATTGATTAAGTTATCATTAGGTTATCCATTTCCATTTCCACAGAATTTAGTACAGAGCTTGCTTATGATAACATTAAAATATTTGTTGAAAAATAAATTAAAAATAAATGTGCTCAAAGGATTCATTTTAAGTGAAGTGTTTAGTTCTTAGGTACAGTACATGCTTTATCTGCTCATTTAATGAATAATTAACTGCTATGTACAGAACACTGTGTTAAGTATATTAAACTACAAAGAACCTAAATTTTAACTTTAGATCTGTTCTCAAAATGTATTTCAAATTTGTGTCTTTACTAATTTAATTCTTTGTAACTTTTTTGATTTTATGTGCATTTCCTCATTAGAGTATCATAAGCACTGTTTGGCAGAACAGATATTGTTAGTTTTGATTTTTAAAACAAAAACAATTTTCGTTTTGAGAGGTTAAATGACGTGTTCAAAGTAAAAAAAAATTGGGGCTATGACTGCAAGTCCAGAGCCCATGCATTTTGTTTATTCATCAAAACTTTTCTACTAGTCTACCCACTCTTCCAGTTGTGCCAAATTATGAACTGAATTCAAACAACTCACATACCCTTTAGTTTCAACCTAAGTGATTTTATGCTCTTTACAATGAGCACTGCCTTAAATATTGATTCCTCTGAATAGAGTTAAAGAACTGGAGTACTCAACTGAGAGTTCAAGTTGTGAGTTTGACAGTGGCTCTTCTCATGATTTTTATTTTTTTTGTGGTGCCCTCATATATTTTCATGAAAAATCCATCAATTCCTCAGGGAAGTCAGGACAATTTTCAGCTCTGTCTCTGAGCTGTGCTTTCATCAGATAACTTTGGCTCTCCTTATGGTTTGTACTTTATTATTATTATTATTATTATTATTATTATTATTATTAGTTTCAGGTGTACAAAACAATGTACTAGTTGGCATTTATACCCCTCACAAAGTGATAACCTCCCTCACCCAATCTACTACCCCTCTGACATCTCACACAGCTATTTTATAATGCCTGCAAATATTTCCATGTAAAGACACATGGATCTTCACGGAGGTAAGGAAAAATATCAGATGCATCATTGACCTGTGCTTTTATCAGATAACTTTTAAGTCAATTTGGAGAAAAGGATTATTTTCATTGCACCAAACTTAAAAGTACATATATGTTATTTTGTATTAAGGGAAATGTCAAGTTCAGTAGTTTTTGACATTCATTCAAACCTTTGGCTTCTTTATTTATATAATGTATTCCCTTCATCCTTGACTACATGTAACTGGAAAATGTAACTCTTTATTCTCAACAAAATAATTGAAAATTGAATTCTCCCTCCTCAAACAGCCAAATATAGTTATAATTTTGATGAAACACAGTAAGAACTAACTCTATTTCCTGTACTCCTGTTGATTATTTTTTTCTGTTGTAGAATGCTTGAAAAAAAAAACAAAAAAAAAAACTGATCAAAAACAGGGAATATAGATTAGATACATCTCAAAAACAAAGGCATATCCATGTTAATATGGATAATGAAAAACATCTTCTCTTATCCAGTAAAGTAATAGATAAAACATTTGTTAAATCTGATGAAATGTACCTAGAAAAAAGAAATATTAAGAAGTATTTACATTATGTTATGGATGAGTTTGTAAAAACTAGAAAACCTACAAGGCCTAAAAGCAAGCAAACAAAAACAATACTAACTAAAACAACAAAAGGCAGTGTACAACCAAAGTCAAGGTTGTATTGGATCATATACCAATTGTAGCCTCAGACTGGATGGCAGTAGGGTTTGATTCTGATGTGGGTAAGTTCCTATTGGACAGACCCTCCTGCTGACTACAACTATAAATTCTGCACAAACAAACAGAAACAACAAATCCCAAATATCTGAAGATATTGGAGAGCAACTAAAAGCAGACACAGTTGACTCTTGTTCAATGGAGGCAATTAGGAGCGCTGACCTCTGCACAGTCAAAAATCCACATATAATTTAAGCGAGCATGGGGATCTGTGTATACAGAAATCCGTGGTTGGTTGAATCCACAGATAGGATGCAAAACCTGGGGATGGGGAAGGAGGAAGACTATGTGTGTTTACTGAAAAAAGCCTACGCATAAGTGGAACTGTGCAATTTAAACCCGTATTATTCAAGGGTCAAATGTATTTAGAAAAAGAAAATAGCTTGGGATAAATTTTCATGGCTACTTGCCATGGTCATCAATGTAAGACTGGCTAAATCTCAGAGAGATATAACCTACTGCCTTTGTGTCTAAAGAACTGCACTCCAATTGCGGGCAACCAAAGCTATTGGATAGTGTGTTGGGTCCAGAAGGAAAAGAGTTATAGAAGGGGGACCCATTTTCTAAGGATAACCTCTGACCAAATCTGTCACTGACCACTAACTTACGGGGCCGACTCCAAGTAGCACAGCTAAGAATTGAATCCAAGTTTGACCTATCACTCAAAATATAAAGATTTTACCTTGAGACAATTAAGTTAACTGCCTCATAGAACAAAACAGGAATTTAATAAAAACCTGACATTCTTTGGAGGAATGTAACATATTAATAATTCACAATGTGTACATATATCAGATCATCATGGTGTACACATTAAATATCTTGTAGTTTGGTCAGTTATACTTCCATAAAGCTGAAAAAGAAAATAATTATGAGAGAACATAAACATATAGTCCTGAGAAATTTATTGTGTTTTGTTTCTCTAAGTTATTTTTTTCTCATTCTCAAAACAGTTATCATGGGTATAAAAAAAAACACAAACATCTAATTTCTATGTTCTAAATGCCTCCAATTTTTTTTTTCAAAACTTACAATGTTAAGCCATCGGTGTGTATTATTTTACTTAATGTACTTATCTTTTGTTTTATTCTTTCTTCACATTTCCCTGTCAGTGACAAAGTGGCAGCTTAAAAATATTCAGTTAGATCCTTTTGAAAAGGAAGATATAAAATAATGTGGCTTAGGTTATAAATAGGAAAATTGAATGGTCATAAGTAAGCTTTCATTACCGGATAAGCACTGTGATACCTGTTACCTGAGGTGTAACAATATTAACATCCAAAGTTTCAATTATTAAAACTTAAAGATGTGTGTGTTTGGGAAATAGGTGTTTCTTTGCAGCAAAACAATGAAGGTGATTTTGAGCTGTGACTAAACATTTAATAATGGTTATATTAGACTTTATTTTCCTTTGAGTGTTCTTTTGATGTGTACAATATAAAACAGGTGACAGATTATTCTACAGATACCAGAGTTTAATAATTTTTACTGAGCTTGACATTATTCATCCTGAATCAGGCTACGTGCATTGCTCTTGCTTTGCAATTAGGAGTTAGAGAACGTGAAATGCAAGTAATATAGTATGGTTCACTCATGATGAGGAATTATTTAGATGCCTTATATTAAAATATGAATATTATACAATGTTTTATGATTTAAAAATTAGTAGAGCAAGGAAAGGAAAATGTGACCAATAAGAAACCCAAACAAACTAGAAAAACTTCTGCCTCAAGCAGTTGTACCAGATAGTTCTAGATAAGTTTTTTACTAGATAATTTAACTAGGCAATTCAATTTTTGTTTAATTTATTAAAATCATTATAATAGCAGCAATTCCTGTTACGTTATCAATAAAACTCTAAAACCACTAAAACTGGAATTCCTCTTTTAGCTTTCTCTTTTTTACTTTTAGCCTTAAATAAATAGTTCTTTAAAAAAAAAAAAAAAAACACGAAAAAAAAAACACCACGCAATTCTCTTATGAATATGAGAAATATTTACATTTTATTCCTTTTTTTTTCGGTGTAAGCACAGGCATGTGTGGAGTTGTATCATGTTTTTACCTGCTTTTAGTCCAATTTCCATGTCATCCATAAGCCACACCTCTGACTAAATATGAAACAAGCTTGCAAATGAAGCAGGCACTTCTGAATGAACCTGACCTTCTCTCTTATCCTGTGATTTAGGTTCTCTGTGTCTCAGACCTGGTGTTTCCCCACCCTTATGAGCCCGTGGGTATGATAATCATTGGTGATCTCTGCAAAACATTGCTCTCAGCCATTTCCCGGCTTGTCAGGTATGTTTGTAAAATTGCATCTTCTGAGACTTCATGGTCCATTATGACACAAATCAGTGTATTTCAAGTTTTGTTGGCTTACTTGTTTTTGTTTTTAACTCCATAACTTTGTATCAATAAACATTGCCTCTTGTGAAAGTAGTGACAGATAATATATTCCGCTAAAGGAAGTAATTGTTCTGTGTTCTTTCCTTACTCCTTATACTACTCAGAGCAGCATATTCTGTCCTGTTATGTTCCTGTCCCTTGTTTACTTCTACTGATCCCTTTAAATCATTTGACACCCGGTACTCTATTTTTCTATTATGAGTACTTGCAATCCCTATGCAAGGAAGAGGAATTTAAATGGGTGTCTCTAATCTTTCTTTACAAACTTTACAAAAAGTTTTACAAACTTTTTAATATTCATAAGGGTATTAAAAAGAAGATCCACGCTAAATGTTAAAATTCCAAATCCACATGAAAAAAGAGATGATTTACATGATCTTACTCTCCTTAAAGAAATTAAAGGAAATCGCAAAACATGCCTGCTAGGTCCACGTAATCTGAGAAGTTACCCTGGAGACAACATTTCAGGGAATCATGAATATTTTGACTTTCACATATTTCTGGGAGAATGTAAATATATCTGTGCTGTAGTGACAATCTGTTCTCCCTATATAAGTAATGATATACAATCACATTAGCTCATAAACAATGCCTAGCTATTGATGAGCATTCATTTATACTTCAAATGAAAAATGCTTTTTTAAAAAAATGTACATTACCCCCCTAACCCATCATCTCTGATGATATTTTATTTTGTGAAGAGTAGACAATTAAAATCAAGAATGCATCTTTAAAAATTGTGCATCTCATCCCAAATCCAAAGTTGTTTCTTTTCCTTTACTGTACAAGATGTTTTACAGCCTCTTAAATACTCCATTCCCCAAATTTTATGTTTTAATTTAGCAAACATTTTTGTATTATTTTTAAAGTCAGGAATTATTTTTCATAGATTGCTTACAAATATGTATATTCTTTGACATATCTAGAGAGATTATAAATCTTGGTGTAATTAAAATATGGCACATTGAGGCATATTTCTAAAATAACAAGATATGAAATCTTTGCCTAATATTTCACTTTTAGGAGGTGAAAATATTCAGCATTAAATTAAAGTTGCCCATATCTTTTTTATGGTACTTCTTGTATGTGAGAGATTATGCAAAATATTTTGATGGAAACTTTATGCCATTATTCAAAATTTCAAGGATATTTATATTTTAAAAGCATCCTTAAATCATCAAATTATAAAATGTTAACTTTAAGGGAACTTATAAAATGCATCACTTTTAATAAAAATAATCATTAGTATTTCAGAAATTGTACTCTTTGAGGGCGATAATGTTCCAATAAACTTTTAAAATTCAACAGAGCTGGATACGAACTGTCCTAAAATAGAACACACAATAATTCAAGTTTACATTACACTTAGCAATTTGAAAGAAGGAATGATTTAAAACAAACAAACAAAAAACAAACAAGCAAACAAAAAAACTATCCTAATTCATTTATGTTTTTTATTAAACTGTATTGGGGTGACAATGGTCAACAAAACTACATAGGTTTCAAGTGTACAATTCTATAATACATCATCTATGTATTGCATTATGTATTCACCACACAGAGTCAGTTCTCTTTCCATCACCATATATTTGAATCCCTTTACCCTCTTCTATCATTCTCCTTTCCCCTTCCCCTCTGGTAACCACTAAACTGTTGTCTGTGTCTGAGTTTTTCTTTATTTGCTTGTCTTGTTCCTTTGCTGCCTTCAGTTTTATATCCCACAGATGAGTGAAGTTATATAGTTCTTGACTTTTTCTGTCTGATGTCCTTCACTTGGCATAATAATCTCAAGATCCACTCATGTTATCACAAATGGCAGTATTTCATCTTTTCTTTTGAGTAATACTCCTTTAGAATACTACTCTGCAATAAGAAAAGATAAAATACTGCCATTTGCCACAACATGACTGGATCTTGTAATTAATTTCAATAAACCAAATTTATTGAGCAAAATCTAGGTGCAAGACACTTTGCATACAATCTTGCATGTGGATGTTATTAATTTTATATTGAGGGATATGATGAAAAGTTGAATCTAAAAGAGATTAAGTTACTTATTCAAGGTAATTCAACCAAGAAATGTAGCTAAAGATCAAACAAACATTTATAACTAATTCATGGAACTTTTCCTACGTGTAAACAAAGTAGATTTTTTTTTTTTTTTAATTAAGTTTGAAATTTGACTGAGAATCAAACCTCCTTATTCACTCAAAAAATACAGGTAATTTGAGTTGAGAGTTGATTTTGTTTGTTTTTTGCTTTGAAATGTTTGGGCAAATGCGCTTTTCACTTAATATTGAAAGCACCTTTGGAATGTATAAACATGGGAGAAGATGGTGGATCGATTTGTTTATGAAGCTTTATGAAGAATATAGGAGATCAGACTGCATGGGTTATTGCTTAAAATATCTATGTCTGTAATCTAGGAATAGAACCTGGGTCAATGTGTATGAGTATTTGTGTTATAAACAAAGGTGATTTGTATGTGAATTAAGTGTTTGAACAAATAGTATATAGTGCTCCTGGGCAGTTCTAAAAGCTAAGGGAACTTCCTAAGTATTATTTTTATATGTAATTTGAATTACATAAGAACTAATTTTGCTCAATGAAGCAACAATTGCAAACTGCCAATAAATAAAAGTGATGATTTGGCTAGCCTGTGGATTAATGGTTGAGAAAATAAAGAGGTGAGGATGAGGGCTTATGAGTTATGTTTTGTCCTTCAAAATATTCATAACCAGTAAAGTAAATACTTGAAATGTCTTGTTCTATATTAAACACCATTATCAACTGGATATTTGTGTTCAACAAGTTGAAATCCTAACTCCCAATGTTATGATGTTAGGAGGAGGGGCCTTTGGAGAGTAGGCCAGGAGGGTGGAGTTCTCATGAATGGGATTGATGCCGTTATAAGAAAAGCCATGAGAACTTCCTCTCTCCCTGACATGTGAGGATACAATGAGAAGATGGCCACGTGAAGCCAGGCAGGGAGCCAAAGTAGACAAGACCTGCCGCTGTCTTGATCTTGTACTGCCCAGCCTCCAGAACTAGGAGAAGTAAACTCTCCTCTTTAAGACACGCAGTCTGAGGTAATTTGTTATAGCGGCTCATACTGACTAAGATAAACACGTTCTGGAAAATGGATGCTACGTTTCTTACACAAGGAGTTTGATTATTATTATACATATTCAGCTGTGTAGAAAAAGAATTACACCTTAAACGCATTAGGGGTTTAATTAGATTTCAAGTTAGCGAATATTTCTTAACATTTCCTTGGTACTTAATGGTTGTCCTGAACTATTGCAGAGTTGATGGAAGTTTAACAGATTTAAACATGGATTTTGACAATATGGGTCACCTGCTTACTAAAGACTAAGATCACCAAAGTAGATCCTTTGCCATTAATACTATGACACATATGACATAAGTAAGATGGTCAAATTTATGTGAATCATTTGTGCAAAGGAATTACAAAACCACTTCTGTTTACCTCCTCAATTTAGTTAAAAAATATCTTAATACCTTGAGTTATTTTTTCCCTTTTTGCTACATTTTTGTTGGAAAATTTCTGAGAAATAAAGGTGTTTCTATATTATCATGAAGTTATGACGGCAGACCAAAATTAATTTCCTCAATAATATTAGGACCTTTGATGTTGAAAAGGGCAGTAAGTCTTGTTCATGAATTCTGTCTCTATTCAGTCATGTATTCAATGTATATAAATACAATGTATGCGCATACAATATAATGCATATCGATGTAAATTATAATTATTTTAAATTGTTTTCCAAATTAAAGATAATAATTGCATAATTAAAATACCATAGGTCTTATTTACTTTCTTTGTAATATCCAGAGATCTAAAGTTAAAATTTCAGTAAAATGATCCTAATAAGTAGTCATAGGACATTGATGAAAAGCATCAGTTCGAAAGATATGCATTTGGATTTCATCTTCTTAACCACATTGAATTAGTGTTCATTTATGAGTTTTAAATATCAAGAAATGCGGATAATTTCTTTTTTCTCTATAATTATTTTCCAGACTCAAATTATGCTAAAAATAATTGATTTAGAATCAATGTAATCTAAAAGAAACAATGAGTCAAATGTTCAACAGACCAAGTTATCATAATTAAAACATTATTTTTCCTTGTTAGGCTAAACTGCGGATTCTGCTAATAACTACTTATAGTTAAAATATGATGCTGAATTATATTAGTAATGCATTTTTCATTTAGTACATCCATTTATTTCAATATACTTATTTTTCAGTGTATTATTATATGGGTTAGAGAAGACGGAAACCAGATGTATCACCAGTCAATATCAGACAGTCAATATCAGACACAGATTTATATTTGATATTTGAACATATTTATTTTCATATTAACCCAAAGGTATAATTTATGCACTTCAGCACAAAGTCATATAAAGCCTAATTGAGGGTTGCTGAAAAGCATTTCACTAATAAGCCTACCAAAACGTGAGTTACCTTTGAAGACCAGCAGGGTGGGTCTTCATAACATCAGTTACTGTCCTTGGGATTTTTAATTAGGTGGGAGCAGCAACTATGTGCAGATTAAATTAATATATCAAAGCACTTTTGGAGGTTAGCGACATTTGTAAGATCCTTATGTCTTTTAAAATTAATAGTAGAAAATCAATAAGAGTAGGTAATTCAATGACAAATGCCCCAAATTTGCTGTGAACTACTTGGGATTTGATTAATATAAACAGAAGAAATATCCTATTTCCATGATCTTCTCAGGGCATTTCCATGTCTCAGAAAAACTGGGGTGACCAAAGTATTCAGTTACTATAGCTACTGGCCAAGCCAGAAGCTATTATCTGGCTAGAGGCTTTCTGTAGGTATATATCCTGTGCCTGATTCAACTCTCGGGGTATTGGCAGCATACCGCATTTTCTGGGTTTTAACGAACCTAGTACATGTTAAATTTCCTTGCCACTAGAGAAGGAAGTTTCTGGTAAATAAAATCAACAGAGACTGTACCATAGCTGTTAAATCAAGCAATCACTCTGCCATACATTTTGTAGGGAATTGGGGATTTGGTTGGACATTTTCATTTTAGATCAAAGAAGACAATTCAATGGACACTAATCTATAGTAAAAAAAAAAGAAAAAGAGTAATAAACAGACTCCAATATTTCTCCAACAACTGTTTACAAATTTCAGCCAGTGGTTTGGTTCAAAGACAACATATTTTTTAAGGGTAATTTTGTTATGCAAGTAGAAGCCAATCAGCCCTATATGTAAAGGCTGATAATTTAAAAAGTAATAAATGGGTATTTGTGAATTTGTCTTAAGGGTTAGTGTCTGGGTTTGACATTTAAAAAGCCTGGAGTCCAGTTTCTATAGAACAATTGATCAATTCTTAAATAAAACACTGGTTTTCTGCTAAGTTTAAGAGACTTTGATGAGTATGGAATAAGAATGGAAAGATAAATTATAAAAGATAAATATTTGCAAGTACCTCACAGTTCGGGATGGGTGAAGAAGAGGACAACAGTAATATATGCATCTAGGAGACATGATAGCTCCCATAAAACAGATGATAATCAATGTAGAAAAAAATAATTTTGTTTTGAGCCAAATTAAAGTTAGAAAATAGACCTATAGCACTTAAAGAGCAATGGGAATCAGGGTCACCTGTAAAAGAAAGAGGGCTTAGAGATCCTTTAATCTAAGTATCTTATTTTTCAGAAGAGAAGAAGATTGTGTTGCGAAGTATACAAACTCACACCAGCTTTAATACTTAATAAACTGAAAATATTTAGAAACTTAATTTTTTTATCAAGATAACCTATACATTTTAGATAGACATATTTGGCTTCATGTTCTCTAAAAACAATTTTTGATCTCTTGGCTAAAGTAAGATTCTCAAGAGCATTGTTTTTGTCTGGTAAATGAGAGGGGACCCCTTTGTGTACTCGGTTAATAACTTTTGGAAAACTAAGGGCGCTAGGACTATTTCTGCTTGCAACTAATATGGGAAGCCCAGGCACAATCCCTTAGATCAGAGCAGCTGTTGGTTTCTGTACCTGTTGAAATGTCTGTGTTCCAGAACTGGGATGTTTTCACTGAGAGCACTATAGTGATTCTGTTCATGGGCTGTGTTCTTGTTCTCCCTTCTCCTCATCATCCTCAATGTTCCCTTCTACTCTGCACTTTTTTGATTTAATTATATTGACGATATTTGGTCTTTGACTTAGAAAGCTCTTGAGAGACAATATTCCCAACGTCGGTCTTGGGGTATGGAACAGGGAGACCAGGGTGGCACATCAGAGCATTTGCTATATCTGAAAAATTAATTTTGACTGTCAGAAAACTGATAATTCATGAATATGACTCAGCAGTATATAGTTTAAGTTCTGGGCCAGCAACCTGAGTTTGTTTATTTTAGCCCATCCCAATCCAAATGGAATTATCGTGCTATCAATGATACCGGGTCCGTTAAAATACATACTACAGTGTTCAAACAGTTGTGGCTGGTTTGGATGTAGCCACATTTGGTTCTAAGCAATGAGATGACATATATAACCCATAGAACCTAGTACTATAATTAGATACCATGATTGGTTCCAGATCTGGAGATGTCTAGTTGCAGTGAATTCAGCATGGTTTATTTTGTATGTGGAGTTATGGTAGTGATGATGTTTGAATGTTAATTCATTTATTTAATGAACATTACATTCAAAATGAGAAATATAATGGGTATTGTGGACCAGAGGTGCAGGAATCTTTAAAGAAGACATGCTAGGAAGATTCTGTCCTATTAGAGTCAGAAAACATCCTCGAGGAAATGACAGTTGAGTTGAAATCTGTAGCATCTGTGGTAACTAGGTGAAAATGGTAAGAAAAATCATTTAATTCATAATTAAAAGTATGAAATGCGTGCAAAGCTCCTGTGACATGAGGGAGGAGTATATGCTAAAAGCTGAATGAAGGCCTATGACACTTGTTTTTCTTTTCAAAGAAGACAAGGTGGTAGGAGGTGGCACAAAATTAAATCAGAGAATTAGATAAGATTGGATGGTGTGGGACATTTTAGACAGTGTGTTGGGTTTTGGTTGATGAGTGATTTTATTTGAATTTCAGATTTCTCTGGCTGCATTGGAAAGGAGACATTCCAATGGCAGAAGTTAAGACAACATGGAACCTACTGACTGGCTAATGTGGAATTCCAGGTAGGAGATTGTCGCGTCCAGCGCAACACGGGCAGTAAGGGAACGAGAAGGGTCAGCGTTGGGTTAAAAAAGAAACAGAAATTAAGAAAGTTTTGAATCAGAGAGCCAAGGGTCTCTCAGCCTCAAAGGACTGAGAGCCCCGGATGGGGCCGTCTTTGTGGCTTGTATTGATAAACATACAAGGAAGTAGCATTGTTTATCCACAGTCAGCGAGTCTCATACATCATACCAGAAAACTGATTCAAACCAATCACCCTTGCCTGCGAACAGCCGAAACAGGAAGTCCCAGGATGTCTTAATAATGATGGTATATGCCTTCCTAGGGACAGAGTCTTTATGCTGAAACTAATTGTTGAATAAAGAGGGAGAGCTGATGTAATCACTTCACTGACTCACTTCCCAAGCAGGTGGGGGGAAGAAATAGCCATAAGCAGAGGCTTTCCTTAACCAGCGGAAGGTGGGGTTGTGCCCACCCAGATCAACCCCGTGAGTTCTCCTGGTGGTCCCCACACGGTCCCCGCCTGGCTTGGGTTGTTTCTCCAATGAGAAATCTTACCCGTCATTGGCTGACAAACCATCCTTTGGAGGCCAAACAGAGAGGCATGAAGCATAAGCACAAAGATGAAACCAAGTCCCAAAAAGGTACAGTCTCACAGATTCTTGTTTCCTTAGGAAAAGGCACGGGGGGACAGTCGGCTAGGCTGCTGCGGGACAACAGGAGATAATGGTAGACTTGGCTTTTATAGTGATAATTAAGATGAAATGATATGGATGAATTCAAGAAAAACTTAAGTTGTGAAATCTAGAAATACACTGAACGTGAGCAGTGAGAGGAGACAGTAGTCGCTGGGTGGTTGTAGACAGTGATTGTAAACACTGAGCCTGGTGCCATTGAAGAGGACTGTGAAAGTTTAAGTGTGTGTGCTTGAAGGAGCAAGAAGGGGGAACATAACCTGTTTTTCACAAGAACACTTTAAGTAAAAGTGCCCCAAACCATCCAAAAGTAAAATTTTAGCACAGCAGTTTGATATAAGATTTGTAACTCAAAGGAAATGTCTCAGCTGGAGTACAGATTTTTAGCCATCTCTGTATGTTTCGCAACATGACCATGGGTGAGAAGAAAGTCAGTCATGTGTAACCTGAACAAGAACTGTTTCAGTAGAATGATTTGAGAAAGCTTAGGCTGGGCTAGAAAAGAAGTGAAAGAAAAAGAATTTGAGGCAGCAATTTTAGGAGACATTTTTTAGAAATCTGCATGTGAAAGAAACGAGAAAAAGAGCGGATGGATAGCTGGAGGGTGATATTCAGTCAAGATAGGAGTATTTTGTTCATTTATTTGAGTGTGTGTGTGTGTGTGTGTGTGTGTGTGTGTGTGTGTGTGTATGTGTGTGTAATAGACTAAATTTTGAAGGAAGAGAACATTTATTGTTTTGTTTACTCAGCAGCCCTTCTTTTTTATGATAAAAATAATCTCTCTTTTGGTAGAATGTTTACCTGCCCTTGTCATGTGTTGCCAATGGTACCTGACTAATCAAAGCATCCTAATTCATGACACCATTGATTCAGGAAGTTTGAGTCTTTTTTGGGTGGTTTTATATGTGTGTGTCACGAAAGGGAGTTTTTTTGTTTCTTTGGGCTATTTGGTGGAATAATGTGAGCCCGGTGACAGGCACTCCTGTTAACTACTCAAACGCACAAACAGTCTGTGACTGGGAGCTAGAATGTCGCTCACCAAGCCATGTGCCAAGACACAGGGCTGCTTCTACCAGAGGAAGAGGCACACTTTTCTCTGAAGGGTCATGAGCCAGTTGATACGGCTGGGCCTATTTTGAACAAGTAGTTAAATTTGTGTTTCAAGCTTTCTGTTAACTTCATGAGAAAAACCCTTGTGATAAGAACTTTGAATTTCCCCATGACTTTTTTTTTTTTTTAAATAAGGCCATTTGATTCAACGGGACTTCAAAATTGATTGGGTAAAGATGCAAATTACATAACGGATAAGCCACAGAAGGGCTGATTGACAGCTAGTCACTGACACTTCTTTAGTTGATTGCAAGATACATCAATAACCAGGTTAATTCTTTTCAAATAACTAGAGGTTAACTGGAAACAGAGACAACAGGTTTAGTTTTCAAGACTTTTGAAAAGGAAAACAGTATATAAACAGTCTGATTTATTTCAACGTAGTCATTCTGAGTAGTGCATTAATAAATAAACCTTAGTGTCCTAAAAATACAGGCATAATACCACTGCTAAATCACTGTTACTCAAACACACATCCCAGAAACTGGCAGCAGTTGTTATGATTAGCTGTTGCTGATGTTCTTTAAGGTAAAAGACACTGTCTTGATATTGGTGTATTTAATTACCTTTTACAAAAGGTAATTGTTCTCTGTTATTTTGCACAAAAATAGGACTTGATTTCATGATTTAAATTTGTTTAAAAATGTAGACTATATATGTATAGTAAATATATGTACAGTAAATATATGTAGACTATATATGTAAAGTAAATATATGTAAAATAGATGCATATAGTGAAAATGTATTTCAAATGTATAAAAGAGATCTCTGTTCATAATTGCAATAATATTTTTAGAATCTATGGTAGTTCATCTCAAATACCTACCATCCAAACCAATGAATTACCTATTTGACTAATACTTAGAAATTTAGCACCAGTGAATTTTTGAATTATTATGAATTATGATGAATGTGATGTCAGCATATTACTTTCAGTGAACATGATGCTTTCTATTCATTATGAGGCAACTTTAAAAAAATATGTATTTTCAAGGCAGTCTCTTAAATGTTTCTTTCAATTGTACAGAAGTATTATTAAATTACTACCTGGTTTTGGGTAATATATCATGAGTACAATGAAAGATTTGTGAGCTTGTACATTTAATTTTTCATGGTGCTCCACAAGCGTGTTTTATCTTTCCTTTCCCTTCCCTGACTCAGACAATCAATTTCTCTTTTGCTTCCATGTTGATATCACTTAATTTCACACTGGTACTAATCTCTTAAATGTTTATGCTTGTAAGGAGAACAAAAAGTACCCCAGTTTGTGTTGTTGGACACAAAAAAACAGAATGCACAAGGGAAATTTGAATTTGTCAGAGTTTGGCCTTGGTTTTGACCTTACTCGCCATTCTATCCTCTCCTGTTCAGGTTCTCAAGTTCTCCATTGTTCTCTCCTGTGGAGAGCAATGAGACTAACCACTGTGTCACTGTGTACTTCATAGTCATGTTCTCAATGTTAACAACATGAAACTTATAAGATATGTATGCAATATATACGCTACACACAAAAATCAGGTTCTATAATTGAGAGAAGCATATAACACAAATGATACTAAATGAAAATCTGTATAGTATCAAACCCCCCAAAACAAACATAACACTACCAGAATTGTAAAAGCTCCTGTGCTTTCTTCCCTTATCCCATCCCATCTCTACCTCCCTTAGAGTTGGTGAACTATCTTTGATATTCTTTTCAAATATTTCTATCATCTATGTATGTTTCCTTCAACTATAATACCTTGTTCAATTTTGCATGTTTTTATTTAAATGTAAGCATATGGTGTATAGTCGTCTGTGATTTGCTCCTTCCACTTATCACTAAAATGCTGTAATGCAACTATCATGTTTCTCCGAAAATAAGACCGGGTCTTATGTTAATTTTTCTCCAAAAGACGCCTTAGGGCTTATGTTGAGGGGATGACATCCTGAAAAATCACTGTGTACTTGATAGTAGGGCCTGTTATTTTCTGGTTAGGTCTTATTTTGGGGGAAACACGGTATGTCAATGCATGTAGCTGACATTGATTTCTTTTCACTGGTTTTTTGTGTAATGATTAGACCAAATTCTTTACCCTTTCCTGCGTCCACACCCTTCCTAAGGCCTTCTCATGGGCCTTGAATTTGGGCTCAACCATGATACGTTGGCATGTTTGGGCCTTGAATTGAATTCCATCTTAAAATATGTGGCATTGGCTTTACAAAACTAGTCATGGCCAAAACCATAACAATTTTTTGTGAGGAATTTGAAAAGAATTATGGTGAAAACTTGTTATCATTTCAACTGGAAATGGACCCCAAGAAAAATTAAGAAAATAGACCTACGGAAGCCTGACGTGTTCAAAGTTTTTCTACTTGACTTTAGAGAGAGAGGCACATCTTAAAAAGAATCGTGTGTGTGACTTTTCGCACATTAACTTGATTAGAACCAAATATTTAGAAATCCCGTGTATTGTTATAGAACATCATGTTGGCAAAAGCATTGACAGGCTGAATTAAAGAGGAGTTAGCCTAGATCAACTAACGCCTAGCGCACCCACAGATAAAGAGGCCTCCTGCTGATCTGTCAGAAATAAATGCTTCTTGTATTCCACTGAGAAAGCTGTCTTGTAGAATACTTAATTGATTCAAAAGTACAGTATATTGCTTCCTTAACATGCCATAATTTTGTTACCTTAGCACAATGATGGACATTTAGGTTATTTCCAGTTTGGGCAGTTATTACGTTGCTAATCCTCAACTCCAAACTTATGATCTATACCCTGTTTTATAATTGTGAGGTTGGAATTTCTACAAGTTGCATTTCTACTTTGCCAGCAGACTCCCGGTTAAGTTCCATTAATGTGGGGTGTTCTAGGGAGGTCACAAAGCGAGAGGAGGAGAGAGAGTTTTCCTTTTTTCTCTTTGCTCCCTGTGGCTTCTCTCTACTTCCTTTGAGAATCATCCTCACGGACATCTTCATTTCAGCAATAGAAGTTCCTTCCCACAGCAATAGTTTGATCCGCTTTGTAGTTCTACCAAAACGCACCAAACCTCGTGTACTCTCAGAGGCACTAGCGCCAAGAGTTGGTGCCTCTTTCCATAGGTCTAGATCCAAGCCCACTCCTTCCTCACAGGTCTCAGCTATTTTCACTCCACAGGGCTTTCTTAATTCTCACCAGAATAAATATTTAAAAAAAAAACCACAAAAACAAACAAAAAAAACAACAACAAGGTAATTATATATAATTTGATTAAGTAGGTATCAGAAAAAACAGAAAGAAAACAAATTGTTCACAAAGGTAGAAACTGCTCGAAGCAGCTAACAACACTAGGACTAAGAAAAGAATAAAAAGGAAAAAAAAAAAGAAAGTATAAAAACTACAGAGCTTAGAAAGAAAGTCCTGTGAAGTGAAAATAGCTGAGAACTCTGAGGAAGGAGTGGTGGGCTTGGATCAAGAGGAACCCCAATAAACTTTAATTAAAAAAAAAAAAAAAAAAAAAAAAAAATATATATATATATATATATATATATAATTCTCTCTGTTACAATAACTGGAGTAATTTCCATGTCCTGATAGAATTCTCACTATTTTTTTTGTAGATTGTTATGAACATTTTTGAACATTTGTATCAACATACACATTTAAGAGTTTCTGTAACATATGTTCCTAACAGTGGAGTTGGGTCATAGGCTACTCAGGTTTAACTAAAGGGGATTCCCACTCTCTCATAATGTGCTTATGGGAATTCCCCCCCCCCCCCCACCAATAGTAGTAAACAAGAGTCCTGTGTAATCTTATTCACATTCCCATCAACACTGGTAGCATGACATTTTCCCCCTGTAATGGTTGTGAAATTATGTCTCATTGTCATTTTAACATGTATTCTTTAGATTGCTAATGATTTGAGCGTCTTTATATACATATAAAATCCTGTTATGTTTTAGTGGTGGTATTTTAAATTAAGTGGTGGTATATTCATGGAAATGATGTCTTTGCTCAAATCACCCCACCCGAGTTCAGCACTGTGTTGGAAGCATCATTGTAAGCATCATTGACGAGTGACTTTCCTAGACTTTCACACAATACAGCAAATGTAGGTTCAAGGCTACTATAAAAAGGGATGGTAGGACAAAAATAAAGCAGTTGTAGAAAATAATATTTTACCATGGATCAAGTAAGAATGAAAACGAAAAAACAAACAAACAAAAAACAACCTCATCCATTTTCCTCAGACCGACCTCTGAAAGAGAGGGACTAAGCTGCTTCCTGACAGTTCAAAGCACTGCTCATTGCAATTGTAAACCAGGGGCAGTGTCTCCAGAGCCAAGTCTCATGGAAAACTGAGGCAATTTTCCTGTTCTTATCTGTATTAACTAAACATCTGCCCCCCTCCCAATATTTGTAGAGAAAAATGTATGCCTCAGTGTGCACATGACCAATATTGAAGGAAACTCAGAAATGGGTTAGCAATCCCTTACGTATTGAAATAATATAGCCAGAATCATGGTATCTGTACCTCTGCATCCAGTTTACTCTATACTGTTAGATTTTATCCTCATCTTACAAAGGTAAAAGACTTTATTCCAATCACTGAAGGGTGTGCATTGATTATATATAGATATCGTCAAGACTAGGGCCATAGACACCAGGACAAATAGAATCTCCAGATGTACGTACACTACTCTTAATGTCCTGTTTGAAATCAAAGTACAAAGCATAAAAATACAGTCCACATGTGCCAAGACAGGGGTTTTCCTGTGCAGAAAAAATAGGTTATTCTGACATAATTTTAAAAAGTGCACTAGTAGGAACAAAATGCACAGTCTTGGGAGATTTATTACATGTTCAGATTCCAACATTTTGGTAAACTATTCACAAATCTTCTTAGTGGTTAAAGCCATGTTTTAGGAACTAAGAAACATTTTGAAGCAAGTGATTAAGCTACCAACAAGAGATTTTGCCTTTCTTCACAGTGACAAGAAGTGTTATAATCTGAAAGACAAATTTGCTAGCTATGGAGCTTGAATATTCAAAAAAGTAAAATCCAATCACAAGTATTGTTTTGATAATGTGCTTTTAATAGAGACACAACTTCTCCATTTCCAGCGTTTATATTCTGTAAATGATTCTAATGTTGAGGCAGTAAGCATCGATTTTGAGAGGGATTTGGTCTCAGAAACACAGCAATATCATTTCTTTCATTGTTATGGACTGGGATTTTGTCTAAGCAGAGTGCTCTCTCACGTCTCCTTTTTCCTTCTAACTCACACCTTTTGGAATCTCACCTGTATCATGTTCATCTCATGGTTTACCATGGTCATCTTTCTTTTCTAAATGCCAAACAGATGTGATCATAAGTCATTTATTCTTTTGAGCAAATCTGCGATTGGGCAGGAACTGTCACAACCGCCTTTATCAGAATTGGTAATTCTTTACTTAACACAAACATCATCCAATTAATTTTCAACTTGTAGTGTGAGTGCTGGGTCATCTCAGGACATCCTAGTGCTTTTACCTGTCAGGGCTAAAATCCCTTCTCAAGCAGCAGTTTGGAACTTTGCCCTAATTAGAGAACAAAGAAACAAAATGTAGAATACATTTCATCAATTATGCTTCATGGATTTTTAATGAATCTAATGTTGAGTCTGGACTAAAACATGTGTTTGTGTTTCTCTCGGTCAGTTTAACTATATGATGAGCACATTCAATTTTGATTTCCTTTTCACAAACTAAAATTTGCAAAAAGTAGTTTATCTTTTTTTTAATGTTTCCGTTGGATCAAAGTTGATATGAGCATTTCAGAGCTTTGGTCTGGAAAGAAAAAAAAATGCACACAATGTAATCAAATTAGCTGGTTGTTAAGCTGCTGGATCTAATTGGCATAAATATGAAACACAGGAAAAGTTTAAGTGTAATGTAAATATGACATCACTTTGTCATATGGGCATAGATTCTCTGTGTGTGCAAAACAGAGGCTTGTGTCTGTATAGTAGCTCTAGTATTTGTGTAATGTCTGTGAGTGTGTATATACATGTTTATGCACAGTGTATACCTATACCCTCTATTGGTGTGTCTACAGTGACTTTTTCTGTTATATGTACCATTTACATTTTATAAAATACCTCTATACATTTATTATCTTATCCTCTGAATAATCTTGTGAAGTATGAATACCATATTCTCATACTCACTTTATAGGTGAGCAAAAGCACAGCTACAATTAATTTAAGTAACTTTCAAGAAATGTCTTAACCCCAAGCCCATTCTTTTCCCTTGTACATCTCTCTAAAACATCATGATTTTTCTTACAGACATTACTTACCTGAAACAATCTTTTCCCGAGCAAAAGAAAGATAATGTGCAAACATTAATAAGTCCCTAGGAAAGTTAGAGTTAAAACTGTTACTTATACAGTTGTTGGAAAGAGCCTGTCTCACCAAAGAGTTCTGCTCTAATAAGATGCTGAGAATATTTTACTAGAAGAGAATGCATTTTAAAGTAAAGTCATTTCCCATCTGATTTAGAAGAGAAGAAGTGGTGTGTTGCATATTTCAGTACTTTTATTTATTAGAAATAAATATAAATCTATAGGTTATTAACCATTTTGAGAATATTTTTATTAGATGTCATTCTTAACATAATTTGCTATAATTGCTTATTGATATCTAGGTTTACTTACCTTGAGATTAAATATGTGAAATTTGGACGATTATAAATGTACCTTATGAAAGAGGCTGATTTAACAACATATAGCAATAATAAATGATTAACCTATAATTAATCATTTGTTTTAATTAACATCATTAATGGTCAGTGAGCTTTTGGGAGAGTACATAATTAGTATAAGACTAGTGCAGTATTTGCATGCACAGTATTTTTCCGTCAAGTGAATAATGTTCTTTAGCCATTCGTTCTGTAGTTTCTACCATGTACACATACATTTAGCATTGAAATAATAGTATATGAAAAATTTATTACCTAAAGAGGCAATTTATAAAAAATCATATTTTCTGTAATGTTTTATTTTTTGCATTAAATCATAAGAGTTTAAAATCCATTTAAATTAATAACATAATTTAAATTCTTTACTTTCAAATAAAATATAGAAAAATGGTCATTCTGGTGCAAAATGTGTATATTATCAAAAAAATGAAAAGAATCCAGATTTACAAATTCTCGATTTGTTCACTCCTGAGATATTTTAGTTTGATAATCAATTTACATCAGAAGTTAATTAAGAAGAGTAATTATTTAGCTGTAGATGGTAGTGATTTATTTATTTTTTGTCTGAGTTCATTGAGATAATGGATGAATATATATATATATATATATATATATATATATATATATATATATATTTTTTTTTTCTTTTTCCCTGCGTATTTGAATCCATACTTAAGTTTCAATTCTACCCTAATATATAATACCAATGATATATACATAGCCTACTTGTGGATAGTTCATTTGATTATTTATGGTTTTAATGAAAGTGATTATGTACAAAACATATTGAAAAATCCTCAAATGCGTTTCCCAAGTAGTTCAAAATCAGTTGAGAAATTACTTCCAAAATTCATTCTCTCTGATTAAAATACCAAAGCAGTACTTGAGATTCAAGATTCTTTTGTCCTTAATCTCATAGATGTTTTTTACACAGAATGCCTGGATAAATTCGGGCAACAGACATGACATAATTCCTTAATAACATCACCTCCAGTTAAAGTCATATAACACCAGAAATGTGATTTTTCAAAGGAAGACGCTGGTGGAACCAAGATTAAGGATCCTGCTATAATTAACATCAAAACCAATTCAATGTTAGTATCATTAAAGGGAAAAACTAAAGATGAATGGAGGAAAGAACAGGAATTTAGTAACATTTGTATATGTAGTTTTCCTTATTTTAATTATTTTTGGAGAAAAATATTGACTATGTGAATTGATAAATTAATTAAAAACTTTATTTCAGCAAAGTTTGACATAATGGTATACAGAATTTATGTAAAATTTTCCATATTTACTTTGTTACTAGCAGTTGCGTACACAAACACGTGTACAGGGAGCTGTGCTAACTAGTAAGCAGGTTTCCTCTTTGACTTGTCTTAGTTCTCTGCTTTCTATTGCTTTATATTCTGCAGTAATAACTTAAAACGACTTCATTGTTTATGCAAATACTGTCATAAAATTGTGCTTATTTTGTAGTTGCCAAAGGAATAAAAGTACAAAATTTTTAAAAAATTACTCCCAATATCACAATATGAAGTCACTATTTTCTAAATTGTGGTATATTTAAATATTTGTTTTGAACACTTACAGTTTTACTTGTTTTTGCAAATATCAGTTGAATATTTTATTTGGCAGTGAATAACAGCAACCAAATTTGATTAAAAATTCAAAATAATAATACAGAACTCTTTAAAGCTACCTGGAAGTTCACAGAATCAATTGTTATAATTAGAGATACAGGAAAGAAGAACAATAAAATACGAACAAAAACATTCAGTTATGAGGGTACCAGTGCTAGTATGAAAAAAATTCTAATGTTTGTTTTTTTTTCACCCTTGATACATTAAGTTCAAAATTCAAAATTTCTGGAAAGAGTTTAATTGGCTGAATCTAGGTCACATGGTTTCACCATGTTCCTCTGAGGTAACAGAGCTGCAAGATTCCCGAATCCCCCGTAGGCCTAGTCTGGATACCTTTTTACCGTTTCATGGGAATAGCTAGCTGTTTAGTTGTACATGTGGTTGTAAAATATTTATAAGTTCATTGCGACTGTGAATAATACAAATTTGATACTCTGTGGGTCTTCAGCCATACTTAAAATTCAACATTTTCCTAATATATGATTTCAAAGGTATAGCCCACATGACAGTGAGAAACAGAAAATTGTGGGGGATAAAAAAAAAAAAAAAGTCAGGGCACCTGGAGGAAGGGAGTACACATAGTAACATACTTAGCTTATCAATTGGTTTTATTTTATAAATTTATTCACCATAAATTGTAATACTGCTCTGTTATTAATATTGTTTAGAATCCTAGCTTTAATGACTATGTACTGGTACATCACAAGTGTACCTGTGGCTCTACATTGCTGCTTTTATGTTTGCTTGCTAATTTTAAAAGCCCCCTACATTGATTGTTGGAAATTGAAACCTAGAAAGGAAAATTACGTATTTATTTTTCTTTATCCTAAGACAGCCCCTTCCCCCCATTTATAATATTACTGGAATTGTGATGTATTAAGTCAACACATAAGTCACTCCCATTTAGTTATAGTTACAGTTTTCTTACAATCAATGACATATTAGAACTGATAAAATGTAGTCTATAGTCATTACACTGTCAGGTCTGTAAGTATTTAGATCATCTCTGATATGAAAATGGAGAGCTAGAGGGTTTGGAGGGGTTAATTCAACATAAGGTGAGTTAATAACATGAAGGCTAGAAATTGGGCCCATTCAAAAAATCAAAGAAACAGAGATCAACTTTCTTCTTTTGGTGAGTGTCCAAGGAACTATAATACCTTGGACCAAAGCTGCATTGCCCTAACTGATGCTTATTTAAAACCACGGTGAGAGGATTTCTGATTCTAGAATAATGGTATGTGTGTACTTTCCCTTTATCTCTCTCTAATTATAGCTAAAAACTCTTGACATTAATATAAAACAAACATAAAAAGATTCTGTGTGTTGGAGAGAAGAAGGCAGATCAGTTATGGACATTGGTACCCAAGGAACAACATACTAGTGATAAGTTCTGCTTTTCTTCTTGCATGATGTATTCCAGACATGGAGAACTTGGCACTCTGGTCACACTAATGGGAGCTGACAAGAAGGCCTCCTAAAAGCCTGCCTTTATAGCAGAAGGACCACGTAAAGGGCAGCCTAGCAGAACAAAAATAACCTTTCCTTACAAATAACATACAAAAGACTGTGGGTCAAGCATAACCTATCTCAGCAGCGACTGAATCAGGTGCCCAGCCTTCCACACTTGCTAAGCTGCAGCCAAGCTCTCCAACTCTCCTTTTGGGGTGTATCAGACAGGACAGGACTGGGACGCTGGGCTTTTGTCCTCACCAGGCATCAATGAGTCCACATCTCATGGTGTCAGTGAGGCTGAATGGAGAGCTTGGGCTTCCACCCCTACTGGCAGTAGGAAGGCCCCTTACCCCCTCTGCTAGAGTGGTTTCAGATCTGTCCTAATTGAATAATAAAGATTTACACCGCAGCCCAGTATTTAACAGATGACCAACCCTCTCTGCCACCTGGGGAGCTATAATGCCCTATTCCTGTCCCTTCCAGTCAGGGAGTTATAGCTGGGACAGAAAGATTACTCCTATCCAGCTATAATGAGGACACCCTCACTGGGTGTCAGAGAGGCAAAGTGAGAAATTTGGATTTCTGCAAGAATAGTTCAGAGGGTCCAGCTAAAGCAGAAAGTTTATGTAGAATCCAGGTTCTTGATGTTTCAGAAATCGATTAGGCCAGCAACATTTGATTAAACATTGACTGAAATGAAGACTAGAATTCTATTTTTCTTTATCTCCCTCCCCTGGCGACGTGTTGTTATCTGTTTTTCTCTATCACCTGCAGCATTCTTGTTTTTTTTAAATCTAATAATGTGAATGTATACCGATGGGCAAAAGGAATTGTTTTACTCTAAAAGGAATCTTTAACATTTAAATTGGCACCGTGCCATCTCAACACTGGGCAGAAAGCCAACAGTATGCATCATGTGTAGGAAAAAGGTGAATCCTCTAAAGAAGGTAGGCGGAGTTAGCCAGATATTCAGTCAAGTTTCAAACTCATATGTCTGTATACCTGTATTAAGCATCATACCTCCACCTGGCATAGAAGACTGCAAACAGGTCTCTCTCTCTGTTTCTCTCTCTCTCTCTGTCTCTCTCTCTCTGTCTCTCTCTGTCTCTGTCTCTCTCTCTCTGTCTCTCTCTGTCTCTCCCCCTCCCTGCCTCCCTCCCTGCCTCCCTCCCTCCCTCCCTCTCTCCTATCTCTACTTCATCCCTTCCTTTTCTCTCTTCTCTCTTCCTTCTTCTCTTGAAGTATTTTCAAGCTTCTATCGTGTTTTTCAGATGAGCTCATTGTACCTGAATCATATTCTTTAGCTACTTCTTAAGCCCGGTTCTATGTTTCAGTAAAACAAATGATATTAACTTTTAAGTTCGTATTCTAGTGGTCATGCATAATGAAAACATTGTGCTATTATTTATAGTATTAATTTCCCTGTAGGCTGAAGATAGAGATTGTTAGAGCAGAAATTCAAAGAGAAATGCATCACTTTAAAAATAAAATCAGAAGCAAAATATCAGGCCGAGAAAAGTTCTGAATCTTTTTTAGGCTCCTGCTCTCCTCTTTATTACATGAAGATTTAGGCCTGTAAACTAAATCAAAGACTGCTCCAATCCACTGGCATTTCAATTTTTCTCCCTGTTGGTCCACTGACCTCTTTTCTTCTCTAGGTGATTCCCTATCAAGTTTAAATAACACAATTCATTATTTCAGTGGCTCTCTTGGCAACACACTCAAGCTTTGCCTTTTTTTCTCCCATATTAATATATGCATTATGACATATTTACATAAATATAAAATTTAAAATTATGCAATAGAGAAAAACATTACTAATATTTCTCTATTTTTGATGAGTTCATACTTTCCAATTGGGCAAGTGAAAACATGCACTTATGGTCTGGTTCAGCAATAAAGATCCTAAGGATACATTTATATTGAAAATCATCTTCATAATTTACTGTTTGGCTGACATCAAGGCAGAGCTGATTACATAAGTCAATTATCATTTTCAATCATTTTTGTATTGATCTTATGTTACTAGTACTATCTTCCAGTTACGATTTTTGTGGGAAAAACATTTAGATCATTTATCCAGTTATGTCTTAACCTAGCTCGACTTGGATTTTATTGTCTAAATATATTTCACTAGACACACATGGTTTTCTAAATGATGTTATTCACCATGAGAAATGAAAAGAATAAAGATGACACTTCTACTTCTCAACACATTTCACTTCGTGTATGCTCTTCTTGAGCACCATAGATTAGCGACAACCAGTCATATACAAGAATCTCTCTTTCCTTACGCCTCTGACAACACTTAGAATTTTATATGAATATAATGGCCATGGATTGTTCTCTCAATAGTATTTTATTTTAAACTTACCCGATCACCAATTAAAACGGGTTCCTGTTCATGTTCATTGACAGGCTTTTCAGCTTAATCTAGCTCCTCATCCAGTAGAAGATCAAGGTCACATACCTAATTAACATGAATTTGTGAAAACCCCAGTCTCCTTTCCTAAGGTCCATCATGATAGCCTGGGCTGTCATTCTGTCAGCTCAGGATGGCTCTTCTGGCTTGTGGTTTTGAGTTCATTTTCACTTTTGGTAGCTCCTTGAAGAAGCCTTTCCTCATAACTCCTGATTTAGCTAGCAGTTTGTTTGTTTGTTTGTTGTTTGTTTTTCCTTCATTTCGTCTGAAAACCACACCGAAGGCATACTGTGTGCCAGGCACTATGTCTTTTCTGCTTTCGCACGGCGCACCGTGAGAACCACGTTTTAAAAATGTGATTACGTAGAACTGCTTCTCATCTTGTTGATTTTCCTGTTGATGCCCAGGTCATCCATGAGACTCTACGCGACATGGCATTGCATCCACTGTCTTTTAAGTGTTTGTCATTTTAGTAACCTACTGGTAAGTAGAATGTAAAAGGAATTAGCTATAAAAAGACATTTCGGTGTATACGTGCATGGAACGTGATGTAGATGACCAGGCGTCTGTTTCTGACTATGCAAATGTTATTTTATATTGTAATCCACAAAATGTCACATTGCTTTAATTACCTTCGGTTCACCCCATTGTTAAAGGAGGGCTTTCCACCCCAGGGTAATAAGGATGACTAGATACAGGGCGCACGACACTGGACAGATGAGATTGCCCGCAGATTATCAATCACATATACTCACAGCCCAGGGGAAAAAGACATTATAGGTGACCCAGGGCCATACGGCACTGGACTCAGGAACAGAGTATAAACCATGGCTGTGGAAGTGGGAGCTTTGTAGTGTCGAGAGAGTGAGGTGCCCATTTCCTACGGAGGGATGTGATGTGCTTGTCTGAATAATTCCACAGGCTGGCAGAGATCGGAAACCCACTACTCCTGGATAAGCAGGAATTGCATGTGGCATCTTGGATAAAGAGGTTGTTTTCCTAGGGGACCTTTCCCATGGGAGCAAAGTGGGGAGGCCTGCTTGTATTCAGGATACTTGAGGCCATCACAGTTTTATTTAATGTAAAGGCAGCACATAATATTGACCTTAATTTTAGGCCTTACACCACACAAATCCAGACGTATAAACTGAGTTTATTTGCATTAATGTTATCTTCATGCAGAGATTAGTGGGATTTTGGTCCATAGTTTTGGTTAAAAAATTCTGTGACTACAAACTAGAAGTACGGTAAGGAATTTTATTGAAATTTTGCTCTTACGGAGGAGGTTTATTTCCAAACATTAAAATATTTCATAAATAATATTTTCTTACTTTTAGTTAAACTTTACAAATCTTAATCAAGCATTTCTGAGTATACAGAACACTGCTTTCTGATGGCTGTTGAAAGCTCCCTATCAAGGTGAAGAATATATACAAACTAAAAATAAATAAATAAATAAATAAATAAATACATAAATAAATAAATAATCCCAAATGCACATTAGTTTTCAAAACAAATTCTATACAAGCAGCGAAGGAGGAGAAGTTCCCAATATTCACAACAGTTTTCTGAACACTATTCAATGAATAAAAGTACCTGTGAAATTGCTGAATTTCTAGAGGAACTGAATATAAATAAAAAGATTTATGCCATTTTCAGTGCACCACAGAAATGCAATAGAAAGACAAGTTTGCATAATTCAAGTTTGGATGGCATAATGAATATTCAGGGAGATAGTAAGGAGTCTACATACTTGTAAATTGGAAAAAACCAATGTCATAGCAATAAATGTGTATTGGAAATACATGAGTAAAATCCATCGGGAATAGTAATGAAACATTTAGTTCATTTTTATTTTTGTCAGATTTAGAAGGCAAACACTCGTCACACTAAATGGATTGCTGTTTTGATGGATTAAATCTGAGAAAGCTAACCAGTGCACAAAATGTATAACAATATCATATGTCCAATAAGGAAATTAATTTGCAGATATAGAGTACTATAACAAATTTCAAATTATGAGAGAAACAGAAAACATACATGGAATCTTTATCTGTATAATGAAGGGATAGAATACATGACAAACTACATAAATTCATACTCTAAATCCGACAGTGAAGAATTACTTTCCATAGAAATGCTAGATACGTAATTAGCTTTAAATCATTTATCTTGATTTTTTATTGACTATCACTCATTCTTTCTACAACTAATTCATGAGGGGTCTATTATGTGTAGGCATTCTGCTGAAAAATATTTGCAAACATAATAGAAATAGTTCCGAATAGTCATGAAATTTGTGGAATTTCTGATTGTAGTCCGGGAGTCAGAACTATAGTTGAAGGTTCAGGTTACTTAGTATTTCTGTTAAGCAAATAGAATTTTCTGTGTTGACACAATGTTCTAAATCTGTTCTGTTCACTAATATTGAGCACATGAAATGTGACTCGTGAGACTGAAATTTTCATTTTGTTTAATTTTAAATAATTTAAATTTAAACGTAAACAGCTGCATGTGGCTACCGTATTAGATTGAGCTGTAGAAGTATTGTAAATATCCAACATTCAGAAAGCGTTCAATATAGCCCTTAGCACATAGTGAGTGCTTAATATCAAGTAGTTATTAGCATCCATGGGGATGATGATAATGTAGATTTCTTGGGAAAGAGAGTAAACAGTTTCAAATGAGAAAGAATTCTCACAAAACCATATTGACTTTAAAGTTCGGTAACGGGGACTGATTTCTGAATAATCATACATTAAATACTTACAGTCATGGTACTAAAGTTGACTATACTTGCAAGGAGCAGTAAACAAACCCCACAACTAAAACATAATTCTGAGTAGCATCCGTTGCTCACAAAAAACAAACAAACAAAAAATGATGACAGCTACAAATAACACTCAACAGTTGAGGCGGATACTGATAGCCACAGATGGGAGTCCTGAAGATTCTTTCCCCACTCAGAAAATGGGATAGCTACAGAAACACCTCCCAAGAGCAAGAGTTATTCATCGTCAAGTCTTAACGGTACAGATTTACATTGGTGTAGTGATGCAGTGACTTCAAATCTCCCACCATGTCATGAATATGTTCAATAACAGTTAGAAATGGGTCACACTGGGGCATCCCTTTGCATGTGCTACTTTTGTAATGTTTGGAAGTTACTTACATTTCAGTAACAATATTGTCTCTTAGAGTATAAATATTCCATAATGTAAACAGATATCCAAAACATCTTGATATCTAGACTAGCTCATATGTTAACTAGAGATAATTCTTCACAAGAAAGCACAAAATGAAAAGGACTGTCAAGTTTTTCATCCACACATATTTTCAACTTGAGAAACTTATATGGTGTTTCCCCCAAAATAAGACCTAGCTAGACAATCAGCTCTAATGAATCTTTCGGAGCAAAAATGAATATAGGACCTGGTATTATATTATATTATATTATATTATATTATATTATATTATATTATATTATACAAGACGCGGTATTATATTATATTGTATTGTATTGTATCATATCATATCATATCATATCATATCATATCATATCATATCATATCATACCCAGTCTTATATAAGAACTGGTATTATATTATACCCGGTCTTATATAATACTTGGTATAATGTTGTAAAATTGTAATTTGTAAATTACAATTTTATATAGGCATAAATACAATATAATGAGAAATCTATAAGTGTAATAAAAACAAAGCTTGGTTCTTGCTGGTTATTTTTTTTATGTATTCTTATTTGTTCATATATTCAGAGCTTCCATGTACAGTAGGACAAATTGTGTGGTATTACACTTTGAATGAAAATCCAAGTAACAATGAGATATATTAATTGGCATATTGACCTATTCTGTGAAACACTAGAGTCTATAGAAAAAAAAATAATTCCACATATAGCATAAATAGAAATTATGTGATGATGTATTTATATCAGTTTATCCTTTGAACGAAAAAGAAATTCATCTATATCATAATTCAAATCATGACAACTCTTCCCACCTAAACCTACTGTACCTGAAGGGCCCAGGGCAACTGAAAAAAAGAAATCTGGTGGAGTATCAGTATTGCAAGTTCCTCCACAAATTATATTTCCAGCCATTATTTCTTCTTACACTGAACAGCCACTAAATGTAATGCATTCTAATATAATGGTAGGAGCATTGGAGCCAGATTTTGTAGTTTACATTCCAGCTCCATAATTGCTATCTGGTATTGGTTAAGTTACATAAACTCTTCATTTACTTAGGTATAAAACAGATATCATAGTAGTCCTAAATTCTAGTGTTGTTATGGGTATTAGAAAAGTTACTTCATTTAAAGTCACTAGAAATATTAGTCATTATTATTTTGGCACCATCTCAAAGGACTGAATTTCCCGACTCACATGATACTGAGCTTTACCCCTAATTAGCAAAGTATAGTAAAAGGGAATCACAGCAATACCACATCCAAAATCAAGGGATCTGAAAATTGTCACATGCAGCTTCCTAACATCACTTTTCTCCACAGGACATGTTTTGGGTTCACACTGGTGAGTACACTGCATGGTACGTGCAAGTTAGCGTGTAGAGTCAGTTAGTCCTGGAGTTTTCCATGTATCACTACTCATGGCTGAAAATATACATGATTGACTTATTCTCTAGCTCAGCTATGGAGTGTAAACTGCAGGATTATTTATAATTAACAACCCTGATAGACAAGTATGTACTACTCAAAGATTATGTAGATATGTAATAAGTTCACAGCAAAACTTGGAAGACTTCCCTCCTATTTCATTGCTAGATACATGTCTAGCAGAATTCTGTGCCAAGTATCACTGAAGCATTCAAATGCGTGAAAAACAGCATTATTCATATCCCCAAACTGACAATAAATCAAATGTCTACCAATAATTGAATACATAGATGAGATTCCGTATATTCTTTTAATAGAATGCTATGCAGCGTGGGAAATAAATGAACTATAGCAATATATGTCTTCCATGGATAAATCTCACATATATGAGTTAAACAGTAAAGAGACAAAAGCATATTTACTGTATGTTTTATTTATAAAAACAGAAATAGGAAAAATAAAACTAATGTACAGAGATGCATATTCAAATGTAATCTTATAAAGAAAGGCATGATTATTTTAAGCCTATAGAGTAATTTTCTTTAGGGAGAGTGATGAAAATGTGTTTGATGAGAGGAAGTGGAATGCTTCCGGGGTTTTCAAAGTATTCTGTTTCTTATCTTAGGTGATACTAATATGGGAGAGTGTTTTCACATTGGAGGGGTAGGCTATGTTTTTAAGTAGCTTGTTACGCTGGGCTCTTACATTTTCCAATTTTCTCTATGTGGATTTTACTTCTCAATAAAAGAGCCACAGATAATAGATTAAATTTACAAAAACAAAAAAAAAAACAAACAAACAAGAAAGAGTACTTTCTTTTTTTTTTCACCCCACAAAAATTGATGTATATTACATACTCAACTGCATATAATTTTTAGTCACATATCTCTGATTGGTGTGGAAGGTTATTTTTGAAATATTGTTTGACTAGATAAGATAAAGGTTTGCATTGGAGGGAAAATGCAGGTTAGTTGTCTGCATTTGTGTGGTGGTTTGTTTTGTTGCAATGGCCATTTATTGCTCTTATACTGTGACGATAATCTGCAATAAAATATTTAGAAGGAGAGATTCTGATTGGCCATTATTTCAGACTTTTACAATGACTTGACTTTAAATGCAAGGTCTTTACATCATAGAAAGGCAGTGGGCATTGTCTGGTCTCCTTGGTGTTCTGCAGCTTTGTAATATGAGTGGGTTTAATCCCATCTCCCTTCTCCAAGAAAGGTCATGATTGGTACACTGTCTTCCAAAGTAGTCACTTCAAAATGTGAACTTAAGTTGTTCTAACTCGAATCAAGCCAGAATACTGGGTAATGGTTGGAAAAAAAGTTTTTCTTTCCAGACAGTGTGAGAAAGAAATGTGAGATCTTAAGTTGCAGCATCAATTTTACTACCAGAAGATAAGCCAGCCTGTGAATGGAGATGGCATTGGAAAGAGAACAGAGATGAGAGCATTTCAGTGATATTGAGTGGTCACTTGATCTAAATTAATCTGGGCTCTTTAGTTCTTTGTGAAATAGAAAAGACTGTGTCTGTGGATTCTGTTCATGTGGATGTGAGGCAAGTACCTGAGTCTCCTTTGTCATTTGTAAGTTGGATTTTCTGTTGTTTGCAATTGACCACATTTTACCTGTTACATTGAAGACCAGGATAGTGAGCAGAGCGTTGTCTTTTATGCTTTCATATAATATAAATTTTAGATGCGTGAATCCTTAAATGTTTGAGAGATTATTAAATTGTCAATACACAGACATGATCTTTTATTCAAGTCTGCACAAAATCACAATGGTGTAGGATACATGATTGCTTATGTTAAGTAAGCAAATGCTACTTTAAAAACTGCTGTAGGGAAAATTCTATATTTGAAGATTTTTCACTAATTTGGTTTTTAAGCTATATTGGAATTTTGAAAAAAGAACATATTTCTGAAAGGCAAATATGAAATCTTTGGTAATTCCAAATGAATATGAAAGTTTTCCACAAAACTAAATGATGTTTTAGCATGCGTGCAGTTGTTCATCACAGTTTTATAAAAGGGTATTGGTATTATGTAAAGCATAGATGCAATTATTTATTCCTGCCTGCCCTGACATCTCAGATACCACCATTTTGAGCATGTAAACTTATTTTCTTGCCCTAAGTTCATTTTCCACATTCCTTGGTGGCGCCAACCCCCATTGTATCCCTTAACAGAAGACTATCTTATCTGAGCTTAGAATGGTATTTTTACAAAAATGTGACTGCTCAGGAAATATTAGAGATTGCCTTCAGAGAGAGTGCTTAACATGTGTTTTGCACTTTTGTCACCAAAGCCCAGTTCTTAAAATTGGCCACTGAGAGAAGCCAGAGAGTCAGTGACAAAGTGAGTAACGACAGGTATAACCTTGTTCCAAAATGTAGGTAAATACTAAAACTGAACTATTAAAAATGATTACTATGTTGCAGCAGAGTATGTGTGTGCCTCAATCTGAACTGAAAAATTAATTCTAGGATGTGTTAGATATGTTAATTGGTTGAAATCCCAATTAACATATGAAAGGAAAGGAAAGGAGACTGAATTAAAGCAGCAAAAGAAGTAATAGAAATAAACCTTACATGTGACAGCCTGTCACCTCCATAAAATAGGGTTGTATAGCAAAAAGGCAGCCGTTGCAAAGCGCCGTGACACTGATATTCAAGAGCAGCACCAATGTTGGTCACAAAGACATTTTCTTTGCAAATATTCATGTCATTAATCTTCTTTCAGAAATCACCGAGTTATAAACATGAGGCCGACTTGCATTTGTGCAGCAAGAATGCACCAAAAAACAAGTGCACTACACTCTGTATTGCTAGTGTTTGTGTTTACACATATTATAGTAAGTATACTGGGTATGACGATGAGGCCAGATGTTCTGAATGCTCCGTTTACCTGCCATATATGTAGAGTCACAAATTGGCTTAAAAAATCAAGAAACTCATGTTTCTGTATGTATTATGTCTTTTGTTTGCTTTGAAAAGCCTTTCCTAGAATGGGACCTAAAGGAAATTTACATGATAGTAATCCTGTTTACCTCTATATCATGGTACAATAAACTCTTCATTACTTATATAAATGTATATCCACACTAGTTAGATGATAGATAGATAGACAGACAGACAGACAGACAGACAGAAAAGTAAAGAAAAGAAAAGAAAAGAAAAAAAAAGAAAAGAAAAGAAAAGAAAGGAAGATGATAGATGACAGAGAGAAAGATTTCCTTTATATACAATTTAAAAATCATAGCACACAATAGAAAATACAATGCATATTTATTAATGTGTACAGTCAGCAAACATCAGTATGCTCAAAACACTAGGCAAGGGGCTAAAGAAGAAAGATAAATCCTTTCAAAGAGACTCATTATTTAGGAGACCAAAAAGCAACAACAAAAACAAAGCAGAATGCTTTTGGTTCTTCTTTGGTATGTAAGCAAAGCATTATTAAGGTATAGAGGAATCTGTCTTAAGAAATGGCAAAAAGGCTTTGTAGAAATTTTCAGGAGAGAAAAGGCAAATGCAAATCAAGTAGAGGAAAGAGTATGTGAAGTAGATCATCATATGCAGAGGCCATTGCACATAATTTATTCCGGCTCTGATCCAGTGTGCATAGGTAAGTACACTAAGGTGATTCCGGTCAGGTTTGCTGGACTCCATCAGAAAGAGTTTTTATTAATATATCTCCTGGGAAGCCTGAAAGATCACACAGTAAGTTGAGAGAAGATCAAACTTATTCCCTACAAGGAAAATTCCTTAAAGACAGATATCTTTTCATACCATACCTAGATGTACATTCTTTGTGGTTTATAGATCTAAAAATGAACATTAAAACTAGTAAATTTGACAAAGGTGACTTCTGCTCTTCAATCTCTTCTCCCTTTTCATGGTAAACAGCTTAACAAGAACAATACGAGAATATGGCTGAAATATGGGCACATAATAAACATATATTTGAAACTGAATTGTATTTAGTTTTGAAATTAGAAATCAGGTGTGATCATGTAACATTTGTCAATTAGAAATTACGTGAAATTAGGTTTGGACATGTAATTACATTTTCTTCAGCAGAAAGTGAACACAAGTTATGTTCACAAAATCTGGGACAATACCTTAAAGAAAACTGTGTAGCACATGTCCTATTTCCCCTTCCATTCATTGCCTGGACAGAGATGATAATAAGGCCCCAGGGAATGATTCCAGAATGACTGCTGTACAACAGACCCAAAGCCGTCTGGATTGCGCCAGGTCCACACATTGTACCAGCAGTAATGTAGAGAGGCCCTTATCCATGTCGGCCAGAGTAGGTAGAAAGTGAATTAAAGTATCACTTTGTTAAGGTGCTTATAAATGATGGTGTTTGCCTAAGGCTGAGTGTTGAGATAATTAAGACATATATTCCAGATACAGAGTTTTTCTAATAAACATATAGTTTCTTATCAGAAAACATGTCAATATAATGTAAGATATCAGATTATAAAAAATGCTAGGTAATCATTAAATGGGTACAAAAATAATCTATGTAGGTTAACACTCATTCATGATATAAAACCCTAGTAAACTAGGAAGAAAATCTTAGAAAACTAGAAAAGAACCACTCTATCTCTATGGAGCATAGAAAATACAGAATACTTAAAGTAAAACTTTGGAAACACATTAAAGTCAAAAACAAAAGTAGGCTGTGCAGTATACCCTCGTTATTCAATATATTACTGGTCCTAGATAATATAAGAAAGCAATAAAAATAAATTAAATATAGCAGTTGTAAAGTTATTCGTTTAAAGATGATATGATTGTGAACATATATAACCTAATGAAATCTAGAAACTATAAGAATTAATCAGAAATTTCAGCAAAATTGCCAGAAAGATAAAAATCCAGAAAACAATACCTTGCCTATACAATAGCAACAACCAATTTTAAAATGTAATAATAATAAAAAAGTCCTACACTGCAATAACAGCAAGAATTATAACTTACCTAGTAAAAAGTTAATGAAAGATAATTAAGATGATTATAGAGAAAACTACAAATGTTATTGAATTATATATAAAAAAAAACCTAAAACAAATGAAGTAAGATGCCCACCAGGTGAAAATCCTCTATATTTTATAGATGTTATCCTGTGATAGTCAATCAATAATTTCAGAGAAATTTCAATTAAAAAATATTGTTTTAAAAGTGGAACTTACCAAGTTGTTCCATGTGATGTAAGAGTAAATAGCTAAGAATTGTTAAAAAGTATGAAGACTAATAAAATGGGATTTGAAAAAAAGATACACAAAGAATTATTATGAAGTCAGTTATTTGGACAGTTTGCTATAGGTACAATTGTATCGATAAGTACACAAAAGAAATGTAAGGAGAACCCAGAACAGAGTGTGCACATATTGAAATTTAGGCAGAGTTAGGGTCCTAACTCTCTCTTTCTAACTTCTGTTTGCTTTGGATCTTTCCCTTTTTTATTGTTTATTTTATGAGATCTCAGATATTTTTTGAACATATATATACATATATACGTATATATATGTATATATATATATATGTATATATATATATTTTTTTTTGGGGGGACGGGGAACAGGATTTTATTAGGGAACTGTGTGTACTTCCAGGATTTTTTCCAAGTCAAGTTGTTGTTCTTTCAATCGTAGTTGTGGAGGGCGCAGTTCATCTCCAGGTCCAGTTGCCCATTCTTAGTTGCAGGGGGCTCAGCCCACCATCCCTTGGGGGAGTCAAGGAATCGAACCCGCAACCTTGTGTTTGAGAGTCCACTGGCCCATGTGGAAATCGAACCGGCAGCTCTGGCATTAGGAGCATGGAGCTCCAACCACCTGAGCCACCAGGCCAGCCATTGAACTTATATTTGATAATAATTTCCATTCAGTACTTTTAAGTTTTTTTTTTTCCAGGAAAATATTTTCAGGCTTGCTTTTATGCTATATTCATAGAAACAAACAAGCAAGCACACAAAATTGGCTAAAACTCTTGTATGACAGTTTACAAATTAATTTTGAATTATAACATGCATTCCTTAAGTATATAAAATTAAATATTCCATTCTGTTTTTGCCCTGTTGCTCATGTAAGAAAAAAAAAAAGTGTCATCTTATCATGATATTGTAGAAAACTTGTAGTTTTTTTCCTCTGGTAACTTTTAAGAATTTTCATTTTCTTTTGGTGTTTTACAGTTTTATTATTTATGAATTTGTTTTTATATTTTCAGAACTCAAAATAAACCTTCAAACAATGAATTTATTTTGTTCATTCTGAAAAGTTTTAGCCATTATTCCTTTTTATGTTGTGATTTTAGTTTAATCATTGAGTCTGGTATTAATTAATCTCTAGTTCTACATGATGTATATTTATTCTCCTTGTCTTCCTCTGAACCATTTGCTTATTCCAAATCAGCTTGGACTTTCCAGACCACTTGCATAATTAATAACTTTGTTTCACAATTTGTTTTGTTTTATACTTTTTAGATTGTCAGTGTTTTCTTAGTTGTTATTTTTTTTATTGC
Source organism: Rhinolophus sinicus (assembly GCF_057876585.1). Lineage (NCBI taxonomy): Eukaryota > Metazoa > Chordata > Mammalia > Chiroptera > Rhinolophidae > Rhinolophus > Rhinolophus sinicus. The sequence goes on from NC_142515.1 coordinate 122,586,846, forward strand.
TATTTATTTGAAACAGAGAGGGAGCTCAATTAATTAATTTATCAAATTATTTCAAATGGAAGACCCCGTGTTCACATATTCAAATGTGTGGAGAAAATTGCCTGAAGGACATGTTTGCTAAGTATGAAATTAGCAAAAATTTATAACAGATATTATATACATGGATGATATGAGTTCAAATTTTAAAATTACTCACACTTTTGATTATTGGGCTGAAAAGAAATGTTTAATAAGAATAGCTTTAGTTTCTGATGTCATTAACTGAAAATTTGGCAACCTATTCAGCGGTTAATAGATGAAACAGCTTGGTGTATTAGTTGCGTAAAACTTAATGTAGATTAGTTAAACGTGGTTGTTGAATTCCTACACTTGACTAGAAATTGTGCCAGGCCCTGAAAATACAGCAGTGAATAAGGCATCCTGGTCTAAGAATATTAAAAAAATTAACTGATAAATATGTATTCAAATTGTGATAAAAGCTATGGATAGTAAACGGGGCAATGAGAGAGAGGACTGCTGAACGAGGCTTGGACTCGGGGCAGCCTTCTCAAGACTAGTCACTTGGCGCCTGGACTGAATAAATGAGGATGGGACTTACTAGCAATGAATGCTGATGTGTGTGTTTGTCTAGGCAAAAGAAGCAATTTCTTCTAAAGTACTGAGTTAGAAAATAATTGTTGTCTTCTAGAAATGACCTAAAGCAGACATCAGTGGGAGAAGTGGCAAGAGACGGATTTGAGAGATGAACAGGGCCCAGATCCCAAAGGATTTTAAGCTATGTTTTGAGTATGGATCATAATTGAAGTTCAGAGGGAAACCAAAACACAGATGCAAGCAAGTTAAATGACCCTATTCACAATATACATTTGCCAAAATAATACCTGCTTTAATGTGATGGCTAAGTAGCATCAGCCTGGACGTAAGATCATAACAAAAATGAAAACTCGTTAAATACGAACTATCCTGCCGTCAGCAGGATCACTAAAACTTGAGCTCTTGGGGATCCCTTCTAGGCCTCTCACTTCAAACCATTTATTGTTGTCCTCCTGAAAAAAAAGTGTAAATATACGTATATACACTGTGTTTTGTGATCATAGCTCATATATGTAAGAAACAAGACTTAAAGGTCTTTAAGTAAATGGTTAATTTACTTAAATGAACTGGCCCAGTGTGATGGTTCATTGTATGCGTCAACATAGCTGCAGCATGGTGCCAGGATATGTGTGGTCTAGCATTATTCTGGAGTTTTCCATGAGGGTGTTACTGTATGAAGTTAACTCTTATATCAGTAGATTTAGAGTAAAGCAGATTGCTCTCAATAATGTGGATGGGATTCATTCAATAAACTGAAAGCCTCAGTAGAACAAGAGACTGACCTTGTCAGACCAAGAAGGGATTCTGACAAGCAGACAGCTTCTGACAGACTTGAATTGCAACATTGATCTCTCTAGCCAGCCCACCCTGCTAATGGTTCTGTTTCTGTGGAGAACTCTAATACTTGTACACCCAGTGTACCTTTATCTTTGCTTATCAACCCTTTCACTGGTGCTACTGGCAGGGATACTATATGTTCTGGTATTTATGTTCACAGTTAAACTCCTCTGCCCTCATCTCCTACGAGAAGAGAAATGTTTTTGCAGCATCATTTTTTCATTGTTTGCCTTTGTATTCATTTAAATTTACCCCTTAGAAGATCAATAACACTTTACCTTCCTCAAATGCATTGTGAGCCCTCAATCGGGTGCTCTCAGCTACCAGGCTCTACCCCATGCCTCTGCCTGAATGCCTTCTGGTGCACATATATACATAATAGTACCGTGTTTCCCCAAAAATAAGACCTAGCCGGACCATCAACTCTAATGTGTCTTTTTGAGCAAAATTAATATAATTATTTATAATATAATTAATAAATTATTTTAATATATTAAAATAAGACCGGGTATAATATAATAATATAATATAATATAATATCTGTTCTCATATTAATTTTTGCTCCAAAAGATGCATTAGTGCTGCTGGTCCGGCTAGACCTTATTTTTGGGGAAACACAGTAAGTGCTTTTATTCATCTTGTCAATATAGTGTCACACTGTGGCAATTTCTGAACTCCAAGTTCCATGTAACAAAAATGATAGTGTCTAGTTCCCACGACTACTCTTGAGACAATTTATGATTTTTCTTTTATTATAAAATTATAATTATATAATATTTAAATTATAGGTTTTATATCAAACAAAGCTCTGCTACCAGAGAAAACTTATTCAGTATATTACTGATATCATATCTGATATTACTCTAACGAAAATAGATTTACATAGGGCTATTCCTTAATTTTAATTATGAAATTCATTAAATTAGAGATTTACACTTAAAGAGTATTACTTTTAGGTTTTTCTTTAATGAACACCTGAAAATAATGAATTATTTTGATCTTTTTAGTTTTATGGGAGGATATGACTTAGTGATATAATTGTTTTCATATTTAACTGTGAATACTTTTTTGGACTATGTAATTTGTATGTTTATTGATCCTACCCTTGTCAAATATACATATTTATAAAATATCAGTTCATTAAAAAAAGACCTACCATTAATAGTTTATATTTTTCCTTGTTTATTTAATGACTGACACCTCGCCTTCCTCCAACATGGAGAGAAGACAGGTTGAAAAATACATAAAATACAACAGGGAAAACTATTAGTCAAAATTTAAAAAAAATGATAAAATAAGATGAAACGAAACCTGAATTTAATAATGGAGCCTGAGGACTAGTTTACACTGCAGAGTTTGGCCACACAGCTCTACTCAGTTTACTAACAGAATAAAAATAAAAGCAATCTTCTTTGTTTTAGGAAAAAAAAAATCAGTTCCTAGGAATAAAAGGCTCACTTCTCACACATGGAAATTGAGGGTTATGGAAATATACATTCAATTATGAATCATGTTTTCTTTTGTAATTTAATGTAAGAAATGTGAAATAAAGTTTCCAAAGCCATCTAAAGTTGATTCTTTCTATTAAAACCTCTGTCACTTTTTATATCAATACAGTACTGAGTTCCATAAATTTATAATCTCCGTAAATTTAGCCACTGTTTTGGATGCAGCTATTATCATCAGCTAATCTGAATATGTGTGTGTGTGTGTGAGTGTGTGTGTGTATGTGTGTGTCTATGTGTTGATTGTTCTTAATAATTATTCAAATAGTTCTCAGATTTATTAGAATTCATGAGCTTCCTATTGTTACTCACAATGTTTAATCCGTATTTATGAAAAACTAATCCTTAGTAATAATCAATAATTTGAGACACAGGTATTTCCTATCAAATAATTACAATTATTTATTTCAAGCAATCATTATACAATGAGGAACTTTTCCTAAGTGGTAAATATAAGGACACTGGAGAATGCTATTTTCCGTTGAAGGCCTACCTATGTAGTTAAATACCATTCTATTCAGTGAGCACATATTATTGAGAAACTAGATTGGGAGCTTTTATGGTTTTTATCATCAAAGAACTTGCAGTTGAGAACTAATAGTCTGGGAAAAGTAGCACTGGGTGCGAGACTTGAAAGATACATGAACATTAGCAAAGAGATAAAGGGGAATAAGGTAAGCTCCACATAAGTGGTATATGTGCTTTCTTTACTCCTGTGTGTGGTGCCTGAAATTGTGCAGAAATAAACAGTAGTTCTCCATCAATATCCATTAACTGAATTAAAAACATTTCACGAAAAGGTGTTTGTAATTGTAAGAAACAACACAAATGATTTGTGTATGATTTTCACATTTTAATGTGAAAAAAATCCAATTCTATCACACTATAATTTTCTGGAAAAATATAACCATAGTGAACATGTCAAGTAACTTCTCTTTTATTCAATAACTTTTTATATGTTCTTAACATGGTAATTGACTTGAAGAATGCATGAGAAATAGTTTATAAATGACACAGAGGTTAAAGAAAAAAAAACTAATGGAGATCACAATGGAAATTTAGTAAATACATATCCTATTTATTTAGCTTTAACTCCCCAGTGTTTTCTATGATGTCAGTGTATAGCACATCTGTTTTGTTGTGGAACAAATTACTTCTTACACAGAATTCACAGATATATTGGTAACTCAAAATCCTATAACTTTCCTTTCCAGTTTAAAATGTCATCTGGCTAGCAGTTCTTGAAATAGCCTCCTACACTTTTTCACTAAAGTAGTTAGGAAGAGACATAAAAAGATGAAATTGCAAAACACTGAGAACTGACACTCACTGTCAACTTATTGTCAGAATATGAGAAAAATTTCCATTAACTACAAGGCCAGGGGGAGTGGATTAAATATACAATCACTATGATGCGGCTAGTGTGCCTGACTGCCAGAAAGTAGATAGAAAGACCTTTATTTTTTCTCTCTTTCTCTAATCCCTATATCAGAAGCAAAATCTCCACCAAGCAGAAACCTAGCCATCCTTCTAGTGACTATGTGCTCAATGGTAGTCAGTATTACACTTTCCCATGACCCCTGCCATGACCCTGAATACTATGTCTCATTCTTCATCTATTCAGATATTAAAATTAAAACACACGCACCCACACATACGCACACACTCACACAGATTAACAAATTGGCATAAGGTAACAAAAAAGATAACTGAAAATGACTTGAAAGCTGAGAATATGATTCCTGTGACTAGAGTCCTAATTTTGGAGGGGGAAACAGAATAAGGTCTAAAAGGGCTTTCTCTGTATTTACTCTCCATCTGTCAAGAATGTCAGGCACATTCAATGTAGATGGGAGAAGACCCACATCAATAGATGAAACCACTCAGTAAGAAATGGCAGATGAATATTATAAATGGGGCTGCGGATTATACATACTATGATCTGTAACTTGATGCAGTTATTCACCTAAGTTGGCAGGATTCAGATACCCACCCCTCTTTTCAATGACAGCAAACATGAGTAACAATATTAATGATAACGTCTATTGAAGATGACCCTCATCCTTCTTGCACACACTGAGTCACTCAATTTCCTATTTTCTTCACAGTGCCTATTACCTCTGCACTGTTACTTATTTATCA